>NW_025721339.1:0-112175 GCF_922984935.1 Meles meles
ACACCCAGTGCTCCATGCAACACGTGCCCTCCCTAATACCCACCACCTTGTTCTCCCAACCTCCCACTCCCCACCCATTCAAGACCCTCAGGTTCTTTTTCAGAGTCCATAGTCTCTCATGGTTCACCCCCCCTTCCCATTTCCCACAACTTCCTTCTCCTCTCCATCTCCCCATGTCCTCCTTGTTCTTTGTTATGCTCCACAAATAAGTGAAACCATATGATAATTGACTCTCTCTGCTTGACGTATTTCACTCAGCATAATCTCTTCCAGTCCCGTCCATATTGCTACAAAAGTTGGGTATTCATCCTTTCTGATGGAGGCATAATACTCCATCTTGGATATGGACCACATCTTCCTTATCCATTCGTCCGTTGAAGGGCATCTTGGTTCTTTCCACAGTTTGGCGACCGAGGCTTTTGCTGCTATAAACATTGGGGTACAGATGGCCCTTCTTTTCACTACATCTGTATCTTTGGGGTAAATACCCAGCAATGCAATTGCAGGGTCATAGGGAAGCTCTATTCTTAATTTCTTGAGGAATCTCCACACTGTTCTCCAAAGTGGCTGCACTAACTTGCATTCCCACCAACAGTGTAAGAGGGTTCCCCTTTCTCCACATCCTCTCCAACACACGTTGTTTCCTGTCTTGCTAATTTTGGCCATTCTAACTGGTGTCAGGTGGTATCTCAATGTGGTCTTAATTTGAATCTCCCTGATGGCTAGTGATGATGAACATTTTTTCATGTGTCTGATAGCCATTTGTATGTCTTCGGTGGAGAAGGGTCTGTTCATATCTTCTGCCCATTTTTGGATATGATTATCTGTTTTGTGTGTGTTGAGTTTGAGAAGTTCTTTTTAGATCCTGGATCTCAACCTTTTGTCTGTACTGTCATTTACAAATATCTTCTCCCATTCCGTGGGTTGCCTTTTTGTTTAGTGGACTGTTTCCTTTGCTGTGCAGAAGCTTTTGATCTTGATGAAGTCCCAAAAGTTCATTTTCGCTTTTGTTTCCTTGGCCTTTGGAGACATATCTTGAAAGAAGTTGCTGTGGCTGATATCGAAGAGGTTACTGCCTATGTTCTCTAGGATTCTGATGGATTCCTGTCTCATGATGAGGTCTTTTATCCATTTCGAGTGTAAGAGAATGGTTGAGTTTCATTATTCTACATATAGCTGTCCTGTTTTCCCAGCACCATTTATTGAAGAGACTGTCTTTTTTCCACTGTATATTTTTTCCTGTTTTGTCGAAGATTATTTGACCATAGGGTTGAGGGTCCATATCTGGGCTCTCCAGTCTGTTCCACTGGTCTATGTGTCTGTTTTTATGCCAGTACCACGCTCTCTTGGTGATCACAGCTTTGTAGTAAAGCTTGAAATCAGGTAATGTGATGCTGCCAGGTTTTTTTGTTTGTTTGTTTGTTTGCTTGTTTTTCAACATTTCCTTAGCAATTCGGGGTCTCTTCTGATTCCATACAATTTTTGGATTATTTGCTCCAGCTCTTTGAAAAATACGGTAGGAATATTGATCAGAATGACATTAAAAGTATAGATTGCCCTAAACAGTATCGACATTTTAACAATGTTATTCTCTGATCCAAGAGCATGGAATTGTCTTCCATCTTTTTGTGTCTTCTTCAATTTCTTTCATGAGTGTTCTGTAGTTCTGCGAGAACAGATGCTTTACTTCTTTGGTTAGGTTTATTCCCAGGTATCTGATGGTTCTTTGTGCTATAGTAAATGGAATCGATTTTCTAATTTCCCTTTCTGTATTTTCATTGTTACTGTATAAGAAAGCCACTGATTTCTTTTTTTTTTAATCTTTTTTTTAATATGTTATTTGTTTATTTGACAGAGGTCATAAGTAGGCAGAGAGGCAGGCAGAGAGAGAGAGGGGAAACAGGCTCTCCACTGAGCAGAGAGCCCGATGCGGGGCTCGATCCCAGGACCCCGAGATCATGACCTGAGCTGAAGGCAGAGGCTTTAACCCACTGAGCCACCCAGGCGCCCCAAGCCACTGATTTCTGTACATTGACTTTGTATCCTGCCACGTTACTGAATTGCTGTATGAGTTCTAGCAGTTTGGTGGTGGAATATTTGGGGTTTTCCAAACAAAGAATCATGTCATGTGTGAAAAGAGAGAGTTTGACTTCTTCCTTGCCAATTTCGATACATTTTATTTGTCTTTGTTGTCTGATTGCCATTGCTAGGACTTCTAATACTATGTTGAACAAGAGTGGTGACAATGGGCATCCTTGTTGTGTTCCTGATCTCAACAGGAAAGCTACAAGCTTTTTCCCAGTGAGGACGATTTTTGCTGTGGGTCTTTCATAGAGAGATTTTATGAAGTTCAGGAATGTTCCCTCCATCCCTATACTTTGAAGCGTTTTCATCAAGAACGGATGCTGGATTTGTCAAATGCTTTTTCTGCATCCATTGAGAGGACCATGTGGTTCTTCTCTCTTCTCTTATTGATTTGTTCTATCACATCGATTGATTTGCGAATGTTGAACCATCCTTGCAACCCAGGGATGAATCCCACCTGGTCATGGTGGATAATCTTTCTAATGTACTTTTGGATTTTGTTTGCTAGGATCTTGTTGAGAATCTTTGCATCCATATTCATCAGTGATATTGGTCTGAAATTCTCCTTTTCGGTAGGGTCTTTGCCTGGTTTGGAGACCAGGGTAATGCCGGCTTCATAAAATGAGTCTGGAAGTTTTCTTCCTGCTTCAATTTTTTGAAAAAGTTTCTGGAGAATAGGTGTTATTTCTTCTTTGAAAGTTTGATAGAATTCCCCAGGGAATTCGTCAGATCCTGGGCTCTTGTTTTTTGGGAGGTTTTTGATGACAACTTCGATCTTGTTACTAGATATCCATCTATTCAGGTTGTCAACTTCTTCCTGGTTCAATTTTGGGAGTTTATAGTTTTCCAAGAATGCACCCATTTCATCTAGTTTGCTTAGCTTATTGGCATATAACTGTTGATAATAACTTCTGATGATTGTTTCTACTTCCCAGTGTTAGTTGTGATCTCTCCCTTTTCATCCATAATTTTATTAATATTGGCTTTCTCTCGTTTCTTTTGGATTGGTGTGGCCAATTGTTTATTGATCTTATTGATTCTTTCAAAAAACCAGGTTCTAGTTTTATTGATATGTTCTACTGTGTCTTTGGTTTCTACCTCATTGATCTCTGCTCTCATCTTGATTATTTCCCTTCTTATGTGTGGAGTTGGTTTTATTTGTTGTTGCTTCTCCAGCTCTTTAAGGTGTAGAGATAGCTGGTGTACTCTGGATTTTTCAATTTTTTTAAAATAAATTTATTTTTTTTCAGCATAACAGTATTCATTGTTTTTGCACAATACCCAGTGCTCCATGCAATATGTGCCCTCCCTATTACTCACTACCTGGTTCCCCAAACCTCCCACCCCCACCCCTTCAAAACCCTCAGGTTGTTTTTCAGAGTCCATAGTCTCTTATGGTTCGCCTCCCCTTCCAATTTTTTTTTAATAAACATATAATGTATTTTTATCCCGAGGGGTACAGGTCTGTGAATCGCCAGGTTTACATACTTCACAGCACTCACGATAGCCCTCCCCAATGTCCATAACCCCCTCCCCTTCTCCCAACCCCACCTCCCCCCAGAAAACCCCAGTTTGTTTTGTGAGATTAAGAGTCATTTATGGCTTGTCTCCCTCCCAATCCCATCTTGTTTCATTTATTCTTCTCCTATCCGCCTAACCCCCCATGTTGCATCTCCATGTCCTCATATCAGGGAGATCATACGATAGTTGTATTTCTCCAATTGACTTATTTCACTAAGCATGATACCCTCTAGTTCCATCCACGTCGTTGCAAATGGCAAGATTTCATTTCTTTGGATGGCTGCATAGTATTCCATTGTGTATATATACCATATCTTCTTTACCCATTCTTCTGTTGATGGACATCTAGGTTCTTTCCATAGTTTGGCTATTGTAGACGTTGCTGCTATAAAAATTCGGGTACACGTGCCCCTTCGGACCACTGCATTTGTATCTTTAGGGTAAATACCCAGTAGTGTAATTGCTGGGTCATAGGATAGTTCTATTTTCAACATTTTGAGGAACCTCCATGTTGTTTTCCAGAGGGGTTGCACCAGCTTGCATTCCCACCAACAGTGAAGGAGGGTTCCCCTTTCTCCGCATCCTCGCCAGCATCTGTCATTTCCTGACTTGTTAATTTTAGCCATCCTGACTGGTGTGAGGTGATAACTCATTGTGGTTTTGCTTTGTATTTCCCTGATGCCGAGGGATGTGGAGCACTTTTTCATGTGTCTGTTGGCCATCTGGATGTCTTCTTTGCAGAAATGTCTGTTCATGTCCTCTGCGCATTTCTTGATTCGATTGTTTGTTCTTTGGGTGTTGAGTTTGCTAAGTTCCTTACAGATTTTGGATACTAGCCCTTTATCTGATATGTCATTTGCAAATATCTTCTCCCATTCTGTCAGTTGTCTTTTGGTTTTGGCAACTGTTTCCTTTGCTGTGCAAAAGCTTTAGATCTTGACGAAATCCCAATAGTTCATCTTTGCCCTTTGCTTCCCTTGCCTTTGCCGATGTTCCTAGGAATATGTTGCTGCGGCTGAGGTCAAAGAGGTTGCTGCCTGTGTTCTCCTCAAGGATTTTGATGGATTCCTTTCTCACATTGAGGCCCTTCATCCATTTGGTGTCTATTTTCGTGTGTGGTGTAAGAAAGGGGTCCAATTTCATTTTTCTGCATGTGGCTGTCCAATTTCCCCAGCACCATTTATTGAAGAGGCTGTCTTTTTTCCATTGGACGTTCTTTCCTGCTTTGTCGAAGATGAGTTGACCATAGAGTTGAGGGTCTATTTCTGGGCTCTCTATTCTGTTCCATTGATGTATGTGTCTGTTTTTGTGCCAGTACCATGCTGTCTTGATGATGACAGCTTTGTAATAGAGCTTGACGTCCGGAATTGTGATGCCACCAACTTTGGCTTTGTTTTTCAATATTCCTTTGGCTATTCGAGGTCTTTTCTGGTTCCATATAAATTTTAGGATTATTTGCTCCATTTCTTTGAAAAAAATGGATGGAATTTTGATAGGGATTGCATTAAATGTGTAGATTGCTTTAGGTAGCATAGACATTTTCACAATATTTATTCTTCCAATCCAGGAGCATGGAACTTTTTCCCATTTCTTGGTGTCTTCCTCAATTTCTTTCATGAGTACTTTAGAGAATTCTGCATATAGATTCTTAGCCTCTTTGGTTAGGTTTATTCCTAGGTATCTTATAGTTTTGGGTGCAATTGTAAATGGGATTGACTCCTTTAATTTCTCTTTTTCTGTCTTGTTGGGGTACAGCAATGTAAATGATTTTTGTGCATTGATTTTATATCCTGACACATTACTGAATTCCTGTACACGTTCTAGCAGTTTTGGAGTGGAGTCCTTTGGGTTTTCCACATATAGTATCATATCATCTGCGAAGAGTGATAGTTTGACTTCTTCTTTGCCGATTTGGATGCCTTTAATTCCTTTTTGTTGTCTGATTGCTGAGGCTAGGACTTCTAGTAGTATGTTGAATAGCAGTGGTGATAGTGGACATCCCTGCCATGTTCCTGACCTTAGCGGAAAAGCTTTTAGTTTTTCTCCATTGAGAATGAGAATGGTGGTGGGTTTTTCATAGATGGCTTTGATAATTTTAAGGTATGTGCCCTCTATCCCTACACTTTGAAGAGTTTTGATCAGGAAGGGATGCTGTACTTTGTCAAATGCTTTTTCAGCATCTATTGAGAGTATCATATGGTTCTTGTTCTTTCTTTTATTAATGTGTTCTATCACATTGATTGATTTGTGGATGTTGAACCAAACTTGCAGCCCTGGAATAAATCCCACTTGGTTGTGGCGAATAATCCTTTTAATGTACTGTTGAATCCTATTGGCTAGAATTTTGGTGAGAATTTTTGCATCTGTGTTCATCAAGGATATTGGTCTGTAGTTCTCTTTTTTGGTGGGATGCTTGTCTGGTTTTGGGATCAAGGTGATGCTGGCAGAATGCACGTGAGAATTGGCCGGCGTTGGGCAGCCCTGGTAAACGCCCAGTTCCGCGTGGAGCAGGGCACTTTCTCGCTCGGGGCATGTCGCGGCCACCCGGAAAACGAGCCGTGACGATGGGGCTAGGCCGACGGCGCCGGCGCCGGGGTGGTTTCAACGAGCAGAGTTGATGGAGGCGCCGTGGCCGGGCGTCCGCCTCCTCCGTGGCGGGCGGCCGGGGCGGCCGAAAAACGAGCCGTGACGATGGGGCGCGGCCGGCGGCCCCGGCGCCGGGGAGGTTTCCCCGAGCAGAGTTGATGGAGGCGCTGTGGCCGGGCGTCAGCATCCGCAGTAGCGGGAGGCCGGGGCGCCCGTGGAGGGGGCTGGCCTCTGTGGGGGAACGGATTGATCTCTCACTCCAGGGATGGGACGACGCCGCGAAAGGTGGCGTTGTCGCCGGGACGGTCGGCGACTCGTGGCTCAGGACTCAGGGTTCCCCTTGAGGAGTCCCCCAGGCTCAGTCCCCTGGCAAGGGAAGGCTGAGGAAGCAGGTCTTGGCCCGAGCCAAGGTTTCGGGCTGGGAACGACCCCTGCTGCCGGCTGCAGGGAAGGGACCCCTGGAGGCTGAAGAGTGGGAGGCGTTGGCTTCCCTGGTGCCTGCCTTGCGGAACTCCTGGTGGTGCTGGAAGGTGATGACACTGGATCCCGGGCAAGGCACAGGAGGGCGGTCCTGCGGCCCTGTGGTGTCCGAAGTGTGTTCGCGGGCGTTTGCCGGCCAATTCTCACGAGCGTTCTGCCCAAATCGGGATCGATTTGGGCAGAACGCTCGTGAGAATTGGCCGGCGTTGGGCAGCCCTGGTAAGCGCCCAGTTCCGCGTGGAACAGGGCCCATTCTGGCTCGGGGCATGTCGCGGGCACACGGAAAACGAGCCGTGACGATGGGGCGCGGCCGGTGGCCCCGGCGCCGGGGTGGTTTCCCCGAGCAGAGTTGATGGAGGCGCCGTGGCCTTGCGTCCGCCTCCGCCGTGGCGGACGTCCGGGGCGCCCATCGAGGGGCCTGGCTTCCGTGGGGGAACGGATGGATCTCTCACTCCACGGCGGGACAAAGCTGCGAAAGGTGCCGTTGTCGCCGGGACGGTCGGGGGAATCGTGGCGCGGGACGCAGGGTTCCCCGTGGAGAGGCCCCCAGGCTCAGGCCCCTGGCAACGGAAGGCTGAGCAAGCAGGCCCGGGCCCGGGCCCGGCTTTCGGGGCTGGCCCGGCCCCAGCTGCCGACGCCAGGGAGGGGACCCCCGGAGGCTGAGGAGCGGGAGGCGTCGGCCTCCCCGGGGCACGCCTCCCGGAGCTCCTCCCGGCGGTGCCGGAACGCGACGACACGGGATCTCGGAGAGGGCCCCGGGGGGGCCGCCCTGCGGCCCTGTGGTGCCCGAAGTGTGTTCGCCGGGCGTTTTCCGGCCAATTCTCACGAGCGTTCTGCCCAAATCGGGATCGATTTGGGCAGAACGCTCGTGAGAATTGGCCGGCGTTGGGCAGCCCTGGTCAGCGCCCAGTTCCGCGTGGAGCAGGGCCCTTTCTCGCTCGGGGCATGTCGCGGCCACCCGGAAAACGAGCCGTGACGATGGGGCGCGGCCGGCAGCCGCGGCGCCGGGGAGTTTTCCCCGAGCAGAGTGGATGGAGGCGCCGTGGCCGGGCGTCCGCCTGCGCCGTGGCGGGCAGCCGGAGCGCCCCTGGAGGGCCCTGGCCTCTTGGGGAAACGGACTGGTCTCTCACTCCGCGGATAGGACGAAGCTGCGAAAGGTGCCGTTGTCGCCGGGATGGTCGGGGGACTCGTGGCGCGGGACTCAGGGTTCCCCATGGGGAGGCCCCCAGGCTCAGGCCCCTGGCAACGGAAGGCTGAGCAAGCAGGCCCGGGCCCGGGCCCGGCTTTCGGGGCTGGCCCGGCCCCAGCGGCCGGCGCCAGGAAGGGGACCCCCGGAGGCTGAGGAGCGGGAGGCCTCAGCCTCCCCGGGGCCCGCCTCCCGGAGCTCCTCCTGGTGGTGACGGAACGCGACGACACGCGATCCCGTACAGGGCCCCGGGGGGGCGTCCCTGCGGCCCTCTGGTGCCCGAAGTGTGTTAGCCGGGCGTTTTCCGGCCAATTCTCACAAGCGTTCTGCCCAATTCGGGATCGATTTGGGCAGAACGCTCGTGAGAATTGGCCGGCGTTGGGCAGCCCTGGTCAGCGCCCAGTTCCGCGTGGAGCAGGGCCCTTTCTCGCTCGGGGCATGTCGCGGGCACCCGGAAAACGAGCCGTGACGATGGGGCGCGGCCGGCGGTCCCGGCGCCGGGGAGTTTTCCCCGAGCAGAGTGGATGGAGGTGCCATGGCCGGGCGTCCGCCTCCGCCGTGGCGGGCGGCCGGGGCGCCCGTGGAGGGGGCTGGCCTCTGTGGGGGAATGGAGTGATCTCTCACTCCACGGCTGGGACGAAGCCGCGAAAGGTGCCGTCGTCGCCGGGACGGTCGGGGGGACTCGTGGCGCGGGACTCAGGGTTCCCCATGCGGAGGCCCCCAGGCTCAGGCCCCTGGCAACGGAAGGCTGAGCAAGCAGGCCCGGGCCCGGGCCCGGCTTTCGGGGCTGGCCCGGCCCCAGCGGCCGGCGCCAGGGAGGGGACCCCCGGAGGCTGAGGAGCGGGAGGCCTCAGCCTCCCCGGGGCCCGCCTCCCGGAGCTCCTCCTGGTGGTGACGGAACGCGACGACACGCGATCCCGTACAGGGCCCCGGGGGGGCGTCCCTGCGGCCCTCTGGTGCCCGAAGTGTGTTAGCCGGGCGTTTTCCGGCCAATTCTCACAAGCGTTCTGCCCAATTCGGGATCGATTTGGGCAGAACGCTCGTGAGAATTGGCCGGCGTTGGGCAGCCCTGGTCAGCGCCCAGTTCCGCGTGGAGCAGGGCCCTTTCTCGCTCGGGGCATGTCGCGGCCACCCGGAAAACGAGCCGTGACGATGGGGCGCGGCCGGCGGTCCCGGCGCCGGGGAGTTTTCCCCGAGCAGAGTGGATGGAGGTGCCATGGCCGGGCGTCCGCCTCCGCCGTGGCGGGCGGCCGGGGCGCCCGTGGAGGGGGCTGGCCTCTGTGGGGGAATGGAGTGATCTCTCACTCCACGGCTGGGACGAAGCCGCGAAAGGTGCCGTCGTCGCCGGGACGGTCGGGGGGACTCGTGGCGCGGGACTCAGGGTTCCCCATGCGGAGGCCCCCAGGCTCAGGCCCCTGGCAACGGAAGGCTGAGCAAGCAGGCCCGGGCCCGGGCCCGGCTTTCGGGGCTGGCCCGGCCCCAGCGGCCGGCGCCAGGGAGGGGACCCCCGGAGGCTGAGGAGAGGGAGGAGTCGGCCTCCCCGGGGCCCGCCTCCCGGAGCTCCTCCTGGCGGTGCCGGAACGCGACGACACGCGATCCCGGACAGGGCCCCGGGGGGGCTGCCCTGCGGCCCTCTGGTGCTCGAAGTGTGTTCGCCGGGCGTTTTCCGGCCAATTCTCAAGAGCGTTCTGCCCAAATCGGGATCGATTTTGGCTGAACGCTCGTGAGAATTGGCCGGCGATGGGCAGCCCTGGTCAGCGCCCAGGGCCGCGTGGAGCAGGGCCCTTTCTCGCTCGGGGCATGGCGCGGCCACCCGGAAAACGAGCCGCGACGATGGGGCGCGGCCGGCGGCCCCGGCGCCGGGGAGTTTTCCCCGAGCAGAGTGGATGGAGGCGCCGTGGCCGGGCGTCCGCCTCCGCCGTGGCGGGCGGCCAGGGCGCCCGTGGAGGGGGCTGGCCTCTGTGCGGGAACGGAGTGATCTCTCACTCCACGGCTGGGACGAATCCGCGATAGGTGCCGTCGTCGCCGGGACGGTCGGGGGGACTCGTGGCGCGGGACTCAGGGTTCCCCATGCGGAGGCCCCCAGGCTCCGGCTCCTGGCAACGGAAGGCTGAGCAAGCAGGCCCGGGCCCTGGCCCGGCTTTAGGGGCTGGCCCGGCCCCAGCTGCCGGCGCCAGGGAGGGGACCCCGGAGGCTGAGGAGCGGGAGGCGTCGGCCTTCCCGGGGCCCGCCTCCCGGAGCTCCTCCTGGCGGTGCCGGAACGCGACGACACGCGATCCCGGACAGGGCCCCGGGGGGGGCGGCCCTGCGGCCCTGTGGTGCCCGAAGTGTGTTCGCCAGGCGTTTTCCGGCCAATTCTCACGAGCGTTCTGCCCAAATCGGGATCGATTTGGGCAGAACGCTCGTGAGAATTGGCCGGCGTTGGGCAGCCCTTGTCAGCGCCCAGGGCCGCGTGGAACAGGGCCCTTTCTCGCTCGGGGCATGTCGCGGCCACCCGGAAAACGAGCCGCGACGATGGGGCGTGGCCGGCGGCCCCGGCGCCGGGGAGTTTTCCCCGAGCAGAGTGGATGGAGGCGCCGCGGCTGGGCGTCCGCCTCCGCCGTGGCGAGCGGCCGGGGCGCCCGTGGAGGGGGCTGGCCTCTGTGGGGGAATGGAGTGATCTCTCACTCCACGGCTGGGACGAAGCCGCGAAAGGTGCCGTCGTCGCCGGGACGGTCGGGGGGACTCGTGGCGCGGGACTCAGGGTTCCCCATGCGGAGGCCCCCAGGCTCAGGCCCCTGGCAACGGAAGGCTGAGCAAGCAGGCCCGGGCCCGGGCCCGGGTTTCGGGGCTGGCCCGGCCCCAGCGGCCGGCGCCAGGGAAGGGACCCCCGGAGGCTGAGGAGCGGGAGGCGTCGGCCTCCCCGCGGCCCGCCTCCCGGAGCTCCTCCTGGCGGTGCCGGAACGCGACGACACGCGATCCCGGACAGGGCCCCGGGGGGGCGGCCCTGCGGCCCTCTGGTGCCCGAAGTGTGTTCGCCGGGCGTTTTCGGGCCAATTCTCACGAGCGTTCTGCCCAAATCGGGATCGATTTCGGCAGAACGCTCGTGAGAATTGGCCGGCGTTGGGCAGCCCTGGTCAGCGCCCAGGGCCGCGTGGAGCAGGGCCCTTTCTCGCTCGGGGCATGGCGCGGCCAGCTGGAAAATGAGCCGCGACGATGGGGTGCGGCCGGCGGCCCCGGCGCCGGGGAATTTTCCCCGAGCAGAGTGGATGGAGGCGCCGTGGCCGGGCGTCCGCCTCCGCCGTGGCGGGCGGTCGGGCGCCCGTGGAGGGGGCTGGCCTCTGTGGGGGAACGGAGTGATCTCTCACTCCACGGCTGGGACGAAGCCGCGAACGGTGCCGTTGTCGCCGGGATGGTCGGGGGGACTCGTGGCGCGGGACTCAGGGTTCCCCATGCGGAGGCCCCCAGGCTCAGGCCCCTGGCAACGGAAGGCTGAGAAAGCAGGCCCGGGCCCGGGCCCGGCGTTTGGGGTTGGCCCGGCCCCAGCGGCCGGCGCCAGGGAGGGGACCCCCGGAGGCTGAGGAGCGGGAGGCGTCGGCCTCCCCGGGGCCCGCCTCTCGGTGCTCCTCCTGGCGGTGCCGGAACGAGACGACACGCGATCCTGGACAGGGCCCCGGGGGGGCGGCCCTGCGGCCCTCTGGTGCCCGAAGTGTGTTCGCCGGGCGTTTTCCGGCCAATTCTCACGAGCGTTCTGCCCAAATCGGGATCGATTTGGGCAGAACGCTCGTGAGAATTGGCCGCGTTGGGCAGCCCTGGTCAGGGCCCAGTGCCGCGTGGAGCAGGGCCCTTTCTCATTCGGGGCATGGCGCGGCCACCCGGAAAACGAGCCGCGACGATGGGGCGCGGCCGGCGGCCCCGGCGCCTGGGAGTTTTCCCCGAGCGGAGTGGATGGAGGCGCCATGGCCGGGCGTCCGCCTCCGCCGTGGCGGGCGGCCGGGCGCCCGTGGAGGGGGCTGGCCTCTGTGGGGGAACGGAGTGATCTCTCACTCCACGGCTGGGACGAAGTCGCGAAAGGTGCCGTTGTCGCCGGGACGGTCGGGGGGACTCGTGGCGCGGGACTCAGTGTTCCCCATGCGGAGGCCCCCAGGCTCAGGCCCCTGGCAACGGAAGGCTGAGCAAGCAGGCCCGGGCCCGGGCCCGGTTTTCGGGGCTGGCCCGGCCCCGGCGACCGGCGCCAGGGAGGGGACCCCCGGAAGCTGAGGAGCGGGAGGCGTCGGCCTCCCCGGGGCCCGCCTCCCGGAGCTCCTCCTGGCGGTGCCGGAACGCGACGACACGCGATCCCGGACAGGGCCCCGGGGGGGCGGCCCTGCGGCCCTCTGGTGCCCGAAGTGTGTTCACCGGGCGTTTTCCGGCCAATTCTCACGAGCGTTCTGCCCAAATCGGGATCGATTTGGGCAGAACGCTCGTGAGAATTGGCCGGCGTTGGGCAGCCCTGGTCAGCGCCCAGGGCCACGTGGAGCAGGGCCCTTTCTCACTCGGGGCATGTCGCGGCCACCCGGAAAACGAGCCGCAAAGATGGGGCGCGGCCGGCGGCCCCGGCGCCGGGGAGTTTTCCCCGAGCAGAGTGGATGGAGGCGCCGTGGCCGGGCTTCCCACTCCGCCGTGGCGGGCGGCCGGGGCTCCCGTGGAGGGGGCTGGCCTCTGTGGGGGAACGGAATGATCTCTCACTCCACGGCTGGGACGAAGCCGCGAAAGGTGCCGTCGTCGCCGGGACGGTCGGGGGACTCGTGGCGCGGGACTCAGGGTTCCCCATGCGGAGGCCCCCAGGCTCAGGCCCCTGGCAACGGAAGGCTGAGCAAGCAGGCCCGGGCCCGGGCCCGGCTTTCGGGGCTGGCCCGGCCCCAGCGGCCGGCGCCAGGGAGGGGACCCCCGGAGGCTGAGGAGCGGGAGGCGTCGGCCTCAGCGCGGCCCGCCTCCCGGAGCTCCTCCTGGCGGTGCCGGAACGCGACGACACGCGATCCCGGACAGGGCCCCGGGGGGGCGGCCCTGCGGCCCTCTGGTGCCCGAAGTGTGTTCGCCGGCCTTTTTCCGGCCAATTCTCACGAGCGTTCTTCCCAAATCGGGATCGATTTGGGCAGAACGCTCGTGAGAATTGGCCGCGTTGGGCAGCCCTGGTCAGGGCCCAGTGCCGCGTGGAGCAGGGCCCTTTCTCATTCGGGGCATGGCGCGGCCACCCGGAAAACGAGCCGCGACAATGGGGCGCGGCCGGCGGCCCCGGCGCCGGGGAGTTTTCCCCGAACAGAGTAGATGGAGGCGCCGTTGCCGGGCGTCGGCCTCCGCCGTGGCGGGCGGCCGGGGCGCCCGTGGAGGGGGCTGGCCTCTGTGGGGGAACGGAGTGATCTCTCACTCCACGGTTGGGACGAAGCCGCGAAAGGTGCCGTTGTCGCCGGGACGGTCGGGGGGACTCGTGGCGCGGGACTCAGAGTTCCCCATGCGGAGGCCCCCAGGCTCAGGCCCCTGGCAACGGAAGTTTGAGCAAGCAGGCCCGGGCCCGGGCCCGGCTTTCGGGGCTGGCCCGGCCCCGGCGTCCGGCGCCAGGGAGGGAACCCCCGGAGGCTGAAGAGCGGGAGGCGTCGGCCTCCCCGGGGCCCGCTTCCCGGAGCTCCTCCTGACGGTGCCGGACCGCGACAACACGCGATCCCGGACAGGGCCCCGGGGGGGCGGCCCGCGGCCCTGTGGTGCCCGAAGTGTGTTCGCCGGCCTTTTTCCGGCCAATTCTCACGAGCGTTCTTCCCAAATCGGGATCGATTTGGGCAGAACGTTCGTGAGAATTGGCCGGCGTTGGGCAGCCCTTGTCAGCGCCCAGTGCCGCGTGGAGCAGGGCCCTTCCTCGCTCGGGGCATGGCGCGGCCACCCGGAAAACGAGCCGCGACGATGGGGCGCGGCCCGCGGCCCCGGCGCCGGGGAGTTTTCCCCGAGCAGAGTGGATGGAGGCGCCGTGGCCGGGCGTCCGCCTCCGCCGTGGAGGGCGGCCGGGGCGCCCGTGGAGGGGGCTGGCCTCTGTGGGGGAACGGAGTGATCTCTCACTCCACTGCTGGGACGAAGCCGCGAAAGGTGCCGATGTCGCCGGGACGGTCGGTGGGACTGGAGGCGCGGGACTCAGTGTTCCCCATGCGGGGCCCCCAAGCTCAGGCCCCTGGCAACGGAAGGCTGGGCAAGCAGGCCCGGGCCCGGGCCCGGCTTTCGGGGCTGGCCCGGCCCCAGCGGCCGGCGCAGGGAGTGGACCCCCAGAGCCTGAGGAGCGGGAGGCGTCGGCCTCCCCGGGGCCCGCCTCCCGGAGCTTCTCCTGGCGGTGCCGGAACGCGACGACACGCGATCCCGGACAGGGCCCCGGGGGGGCGGCCCTGCGGCCCTCTGGTGCCCGAAGTGTGTTCGCCGGGCGTTTTCCGGCCAATTCTCACGAGCGTTCTACCCAAATCGGGATCGATTTGGGCAGAACGCTCGTGAGAATTGGCCGGCGTTGGGCAGCCCTGGTCAGCGCCCAGGGCCGCGTGGAGCAGGGCCCTTTCTCGCTCGGGGCATGGCGCGGCCAGCCGGAAAACGAGCCGCGACGATGGGGCGCGGCCGGCGGCCCCGGCGCCGGGGAGTTTTCCCCGAGCAGAGTGGATGGAGGCGCCGTCTCCGGGCGTCCGCCTCCGCCGTTGCGGGCGGCCGGGGCGCCCGTGGAGGGGGCTAGCCTCTGTGGGGGAACGGAGTGATCTCTCACTCCACGGCTGGGACGAAGCCGCGAAAGGTGCCGTTGTAGCCGGGACGGTCGGGGGGACTCGTGGCGCTGGACTGAGGGTTCCCCATGTGGGGCCGCCAGGCTCAGGCCCCTGGCAACGGAAGGCTGGGCAAGCAGGCCCGGGCCCGGGCCCGGCTTTCGGGGCTGGCCCGGCCCCAGCGGCCGGCGCCGGGAGTGGACCCCCGGAGGCTGAGGAGCGGGAGGCGTCGGCCTCCCCGGGGCCCGCCTCCCGGAGCTTCTCCTGGCGGTGCCGGAACGCGATGAAACGCGATCCCGGACAGGGCCCCGGGGGGGCGGCCCTGCGGCCCACTGGTGCCCGAAGTGTGCTTGCCGGGCGTTTTCCGGCCAATTCTCACGAGCGTTCTGCCCAAATCGGGATCGATTTGGGCAGAACGCTCGTGAGAATTGGCCGGCGTTGGGCAGCCCTGGTCAGCGCCCAGGGCCGCGTGTAGCAGGGCCCTTTCTCGCTCGGGGCATGGCGCGGCCAGCCGGAAAACGAGCCGCGACGATGGGGCGCGTCCGGCGGCCCCGGCGCCGGGGAGTTTTCCCCGAGCAGAGTGGATGGAGGCGCCGTGGCCGGGCGTCCGCCTCCGGCGTGGCGGGCGGCCGGGCGCCCGTGGAGGGGGCTGGCCTCTGTGGGGGAACGGAGTGATCTCTCACTCCACGGCTGGGACGAAGCCGCGAAAGGTGCCGTTGCGGGATCGATTTGGGCAGAACGCTCGTGAGAATTGGCCGGCGTTGGGCAGCCCTGGTCAGCGACCAGGGCCGCGTGGAGCAGGGCCCTTTCTCGCTCGGGGCATGGCGCGGCCAGCCGGAAAACGAGCCGCGACGATGGGGTGCGGCCGGCGGCCCCGGCGCCGGGGAGTTTTCCCCGAGCAGAGTGGATGGAGGCGCCGTGGCCGGGCGTCCGCCTCCGCCGTGGCGGGCGGTCGGGCGCCCGTGGAGGGGGCTGGCCTCTGTGGGGGAACGGAGTGATCTCTCACTCCTTGGCTGGGACGAAGCCGCGAACGGTGCCGTTGTCGCCGGGACGGTCGGGGGGACTCGTGGCGCGGGACTCAGGGTTCCCCATGCGGAGGCCCCCAGGCTCAGGCCCCTGGCAACGGAAGGCTGAGCAAGCAGGCCCGGGCCCGGGCCCGGCGTTTGGGGTTGGCCCGGCCCCAGCGGCCGGCGCCAGGGAGGGGACCCCCGGAGGCTGAGGAGCGGGAGGCGTCGGCCTCCCCGGGGCCCACCTCTCGGTGCTCCTCCTGGCGGTGCCGGAACGAGACGACACGCGATCCTGGACAGGGCCCCGGGGGGGCGGCCCTGCGTCCCTCTGGTGCCCGAAGTGTGTTCACCGGGCGTTTTCCGGCCAATTCTCACGAGCGTTCTGCACAAATCGGGATCGATTTGGGCAGAACGCTCGTGAGAATTGGCCGGCGTTGGGCAGCCCTGGTCAGCGCCCAGGGCCACGTGGAGCAGGGCCCTTTCTCACTCGGGGCATGTCGCGGCCACCCGGAAAACGAGCCGCAAAGATGGGGCGCGGCCGGCGGCCCCGGCGCCGGGGAGTTTTCCCCGAGCAGAGTGGATGGAGGCGCCGTGGCCGGGCTTCCCACTCCGCCGTGGCGGGCGGCCGGGGCGCCCGTGGAGGGGGCTGGCCTCTGGGGGGAACGGAGTGATCTCTCACTCCACGGCTGGGACGAAGCCGCGAAAGGTGCCGTTGTCGCCGGGACGGTCGGGGGGACTCGTGGCGCGGGACTCAGGGTTCCCCATGCGGAGGCCCCCAGGCTCAGGCCCCTGGCAACGGAAGTTTGAGCAAGCAGGGCCGGGCCCGGGCCCGGCTTCCGGGGCTGGCCCGGCCCCGGCGGCCGGCGCCAGGGAGGGGACCCCCGGAGGCTGAGGAGCGGGAGGCGTCGGCCTCCCCGGGGCCCGCCTCCCGGAGCTCCTCCTGGCGGTGCCGGAACGCGACGACCCTCGATCCCGGACAAGGCCCCGGGGGGGCGGCCCTGCGCCCTGTGGTGCCCGAAGTGTGTTCGCCGGGCGTTTTCCGGCCAATTCTCACGAGCGTTCTGCCCAAATCGGGATCGATTTGGGCAGAACGTTCGTGAGAATTGGCCAGCATTGGGCAGCCCTGGTCAGCGCCCACTTTCGCGTGGAGCAGGGCCCTTTCTCGCTCGGGGCATGTCGCGGCCACCCGGAAAACGAGCCGCGACGATGGGGCGCGGCCGGCGGCCCCGGCGCCGGGGAGTTTTCCCCGAGCAGAGTGGATGGAGGCGCCGTGGCCGGGCGTCCGCCTCCACCGTGGCGGGCGGCCGGGGCGCCCGTGGAGGGGGCTGGCCTCTGTGGGGGAACGGAGTGATCTCTCACTCCACGGCTGGGACGAAGCCGCGAAAGGTGCCGTCGTCGCCGGGACGGTCGGGGGACTCGTGGCGCGGGACTCAGGGTTCCCCATGCGGAGGCCCCCAGGCTCAGGCCCCTGGCAACGGAAGGCTGAGCAAGCAGGCCCGGGCCCGGGCCCGGCTTTCGGGGCTGGCCCGGCCCCAGCGGCCGGCGCCAGGGAGGGGACCCCCGGAGGCTGAGGAGCGGGAGGCGTCGGCCTCCGCGCGGCCCGCCTCCCGGAGCTCCTCCTGGCGGTGCCGGAACGCGACGACACGCGATCCCGGACAGGGCCCCGGGGGGGCGGCCCTGCGGCCCTGTGGTGCCCGAAGTGTGTTCGCCGGGCGTTTTCCGGCCAATTCTCACGAGCGTTCTGCCCAAATCGGGATCGATTTGGGCAGAACGCTCGTGAGAATTGGCCGGCGTTGGGCAGCCCTGGTCAGCGCCCAGTGCCGCGTGGAGCAGGGTCCTTTCTCGCTCGGGGCATGGCGCGGCCACCCGGAAAACGAGCCGCGAAGATGGGGCGCGGCCGGCGGCCCCGGCGCCGGGGAGTTTTCCCCTAACAGAGTGGATGGAGGCGCCGTGGCCGGGCGTCGGCCTCCGCCGTGGCGGGCGGCCGGGGCGACCGTGGAGGGGGCTTGCCTCTGTGGGGGAACGGAGTGATCTCTCACTCCACGGCTGGGACGAAGCCGCGAAAGGTGCCGTTGTTGCCGGGACGGTCGGGGGGACTCGTGGCGCGGGACTCAGGGTTCCCCATGCGGAGGCCCCCAGGCTCAGGCCCCTCGCAACTGAAGGCTGAGCAAGCAGGCCCGGGCCCGGGCCCGGCTTTCGGGGCTTGCCCGGCTCCGGCGGCCGGCGCCAGGGAAGGGAACCCCGGAGGCTGAGGAGCGGGAGGCGTCGGCCTCCCCGGGGCCCGCCTCCCAGAGCTCCTCCTGGCGGTGCCGGAACTCGACGACACGCTATCCTGGACAGGGCCCAGGGGGGGCGGCCCTGCGGCCCTCTGATGCCCGAAGTGTGTTCGCCGGGCATTTTCCGGCCAATTCTCACGAGCGTTCTGCCCAAATCGGGATCGATTTGGGCAGAACGCTCGTGAGAATTGGCCGGCGTTGGGCAGCCCTTGTCAGCGCCCAGTGCCGCGTGCAGCAGGGCCCTTTCTCGCTCGGGGCATGTCGCGGCCACCCGGAAAACGAGCCGCGACGATGGGGCGCGGCCGGCGGCCCCGGCGCCGGGGAGTTTTCCCTGAGCAGAGTGGCTGGAGGCGCCGTGGCCGGGCTTCCGCCTCCGCCGTGGCGGGCGGCCGGGGCGCCCGTGGAGGGGGCTGGCCTCTGTGGGGGAACGGAGTGATCTCTCACTCCACGGCTGGGACGAAGCCGCGAAAAGTGCCGTTGTCGCCGGGACGGTCGGGGGGACTCGTGGCGCGGGACTCAGTGTTCCCCATGCGGAGGCCCCCAGCCTCAGGCCCCTGGCAACGGAAGGCTGAGCAAGAAGGCCCGGGCCCGGGCCCGGGTTTCGGGGCTGGCCCGGCCCCGGTGGCCGTCGCCAGGGAGGGGACCCCAGGAGGCTGATGAGCGGGAGGCGTCGGCCTCCCCGGGGCCCGCCTCCCGGAGCTCCTCCCGTCGGTGCCGGAACTCGACGACACGCGATCCCGGACAGGGCCCCGGGGGGGCGGCCCTGCGGCCCTGTGGTGCCCGAAGTGAGTTCGCCGGGCGGTTTCCGGCCAGTTCTCACGAGCGTTCTGCCCAAATCGGGATCGATTTGGGCAGAACGCTCGTGAGAATTGGCCGGCGTTGGGCAGCCCTGGTCAGCGCCCAGTTCCGCGTGGAGCAGGGCCCTTTCTCGCTCGGGGCATGTCGCGGCCACCCGGAAAACGAGCCGCGACGATGGGGCGCGGCCGGCAGCCGCGGCGCCGGGGAGTTTTCCCCGAGCAGAGTGGATGGGGGCGCCGTGGCCGGGCGTCCGCCTCCGCCGTGGCGGGCGCCCGTGGCACCCGTGGAGGGGGCTGGCCTCTGTGGGGAAACGGACTGGTCTCTCACTCCGCAGCTAGGACGAAGCCGCGAAAGGTGCCGTTGTCGCCGGGACGGTCGGGGGACTCGTGGCGCGGGACTCAGGGTTCCCCATCGGGAGGCCCCCAGGCTCAGGCCCCTGGCAACGGAAGGCTGTGCAGGCAGGCCCGGGCCCGGCCCGGCTTTCGGGGCTGGCCCAGCCCCAGCTGCCGGCGCCAGGGAAGGGACCCCGGGAGGCTGAAGAGCAGGACGCGACGGCCTCCCCGGGGCACGTCTCCCGGAGCTCCTCCCGGCGGTGCCGGAACGCGACGACACGCGATCCCGGACAGGGCCCCGGGGGGGCCGCCCTGCGTCCCTGTGGTGCCCGAAGTGTGTTCGCCGGGCGTTTTCCGGCCAATTCTCACGAGCGTTCTGGCCAAATCGGGATCGATTTGGGCAGAACGCTCGTGAGAATTGGCCGTCGTTGGGCAGCCCTGGTCAGCGCCCAGTTCCGCGTGGAGCAGGGCCCTTTCTCGCTCGGGGCATGTCGCGGCCACCCGGAAAACGAGCCGCGACGATGGGGCGCGGTCGTCAGCCGCGGCGCCGGGGAGTTTTCCCCGAGCAGAGTGCATGGAGGCGCCGTACCGGGCGTCCGCCTCCGACGTGGCGGGCGGCCGGGGCGCCCCTGGAGGGGGCTGGCCTCTGTGGGGAAACGGACTGATCTCTCACTCCGCGGCTAGGACGAAGCCGCGAAAGGTGCCGATGTCGCCGGGACGGTCAGGGGACTCGTCGCGCCGGACTCAGGGTTCCCCATGGGGAGGCCCCCAGGCTCAGGCCCCTGGCAACGGAAGGCTGTGCAGGCAGGTCCGGGCCCGGCCCGGCTTTCGGGGCTGGCCCAGCCCCAGCTGCCGGCGCCAGGGAAGGGACCCCCGGAGGCTGAGGAGCTGGACGCGACGGCCTCCCCGTGGCACGCCTCCCGGAGCTCCTCCGGGCGGTGCCGGAACGCGACGACACGCGATCCCGGACAGGGCCCCGGGGGGGCCGCCCTGCGTCCCTGTGGTGCCCGAAGTGTGTTCTCCGGGCGTTTTCCGGCCAATTCTCACGAGTGTTCTGCCCAAATCGGGATCGATTTGGGCAGAACGCTCGTGAGAATTGGCCGGCGTTGGGCAGCCCTGGTCAGCGCCCAGTTCCGCGTGGAGCAGGGCCCTTTCTCGCTCGGGGCATGTCGCGGCCACCCGGAAAACGAGCCGCGACGATGGGGCGCGGCCGGCAGCCGCGGTGCCGGGGAGTTTTCCCCGAGCAGAGTGCATGGAGGCGCCATGGCCGGGCGTCCGCCTCCGCCGTGGCGGGCTGCCGGGGCGCCCCTGGAGGGGGCTGGCCTCTGTGGGGAAACGGACTGGTCTCTCACTCCGCGGCTAGGACGAAGCCGCGAAAGGTGCCTTTGTCGCCGGGACGGTCGGGGGACTCGTGGTGGGGGACTCAGGGTTCCGCATGGGGAGGCCCCCAGGCTCAGGCCCCTGGCAACGGAAGCCTGAGCAAGCAGGCCCGGCCCGGGCCCGGCTTTCGGGGCTGGCCCGGCCCCAGGTTCCGGCGCCATGGAGGGGACCCCCGGAGGCTGAGGAGCGGGAGGCGTCGGCCTCCCCGGGGCCCGCCTCCCGGAGCTTCTCCTGGCGGTGCCGGAAAGCGACGACACGCGATCCCGGACACGGCCCCGGGGGGGCGGCCCTGCGGCCCCGTGGTGCCGGCCCTGCGGCCCCGTGGTGCCCGAAGTGTGTTCGCCAGGCCTTGTCCGGCCAATTCTCACGAGCGTTCTGCCCAAATCGGGATCGATTTGGGCAGAACGCTCGTGAGAATGGGCCGGCGTTGGGCCACCCTGGGGACCGCCTTGTTCTGCGTGGCCCAGGGCCCTTTCTTGCTCGGGGTATGTTGCGGCCACCCGGAAAATGAGCCGTGACGATGGGGCGCGGTCGGCAGCCACGGCGCCATGGCGTTTTCCCCAAGCAGAGTTGATGGAGGGGCTGTGGCCGGGCGTCCGCCTTCGCCGTGGCGGGTCGCCAGGGCGCCCGTTGTGGGGTCTTGCCTCTGTGGGGATCGCTTTGATCTCTCATTCCTCGGCTGGGACGCAGCCGAGAAAGGCACCGTTGGCGCTGGGACGGTGGTGGACTTGTGGCACGGGACTCAGGATCCCGGGTGATGCCCCGAGGTACAGGCCCCTGGCAGTGGAAGTCTGAACAAGCAGGCCTGGGTCCGGGCCCGGATTTCGTGGCAGGCCCGGCCCCAGCTGCCACCGCCAAGGAGGGACCCCCAGAATCTGTGCAGAGGGAGGCGTCTGCCTTGCCATCAGGGAGATTCTAATTTAAACTACATTGAGATACCACGTGACACCAGATAGAATGTCCAAAATTAGGAAGACAGGAAATAACATGTGTTGGATGGATGTTGAAAAGGGGAACCCTGTTACACTGTTGGTCAGACTCCAATTTAGTGCAGCCACTTTGGAGAACAGTGTGCAGATGACTCAAGAAATTAAAAATAGAGCTTCCCTATGACCCTGCAATTACACTGATGGGTATTTACCCCAAAGATACAGATGGAGTGAAAAGAAGAGCCATCTGTACCCCAATGTTTTTTGCAGCAATGGCCATGGTCGCCAAACTGTGGAAAGAACCAAGATGCCCTTCAACGGATGAATGGATAAGGAAGATGTGGTTCATATACACAATGGAGTATTATGCCTCCACCAGAAAGGATGAATACCCAACTTTTGTAGCAACATGGACGGGACTCGAAGAGATTATGCTGAGTGAAATAAGTCAAGCAGAGAGAGTCAAATATCATATGGTCTCCCTTATTTGTGGAGCATAACAAAGAACACGGAGGACATGGGGAGATGGAGAGGAGAGGGAGTTGAGGGAAACTCGAAGGGGAGATGAACCATGAGAGACTATGGACTCTGAAAAACAACCTGAGTGTTTTGGAAGGCAGGGGGTTGGGAGGTTGAGGAACCAGGTGGTGGGTAATAGGGAGGGCATGTACTGCATGGAGCACTGGGTGTGGTGCAAAAACAGTGAACACTGTTATGCTGAAAATAAACAAATAAAAAAAAAAAGAAAATTGTACTCTTAGACCCCGTCATCTATATCACTCATCCCTCCATCCACTTCCACTCTGGTAACCACTGAGTCGGTTTTTGTTTTGTATCTTCTTTCTCCTTTATTTATGTATGTTTGTTTCCTAAATTCCATGGAAGAGTGACATCCAAAGGCCTTTGTCTTTCTCTGACTGACTGATTTCACTTAGGATAGTATTCTCTAGCTCCATCCATGTGTCTGCAAATGGCAAGATTTCATTTTTTATGGCTGAGTAATTTCCCACTGTGTGTGTATGTGTGTGTGTGTGTGTGTGTGTGTACATTTATTATCTCATTTATCAAGTTTTCAAGAAATACTTGGATTGTTTCCATATTGTAATATTGTAATTAATGTTGCAAGAAACATAGGGGCACATGTATCCTTTTGAGTTACTGTTCTCATATTCGTCGGGTAATCACCCGGTAGTGTGATTGCTGGATTATAAGGTAGTTCTAATATTTAACGTTTTGAGGAACAGTGATACTGTTTTCCACAGGGACTGCAGCAGCTAGCATTCCCACCACAGTGCAAGAGGGTTCCCTTTTACCCACATCCTCCCAACATTTGTTTTCTTGTGCTGGTGCTGTTAGCCATTCTGATAGTATGAGGTAATATCTCAAGGACCTTTTCATTTGGATTTTCCTGTTGATGGCTGATGTGAACATCTTCTTATGTGACTGTTGTCCATCTGTATGTCTTCTTTGGAGCAATGTCTGTTCATGTCTTCTGTCTATTTTTTAATTGGATTTTTTGTTTTTTGGTTGTTGCGTTGTATCAGTTCTACATATTTTGGACACTACCCCTTTATTGCACATGATATTTGCAAACATCTTCTCCTATTAAGTACGTTGTATTCTATTTATTACATTTTCATTGTTGTTCTGCTGTGCGGTAAGTTTTTATATTGATGGAACTCTAGTAGTTTATTTTTGCTTTTGTTTCCTTTGCCTTAGGAGGCGTGTCTATTAAATGTATGGTTCATGTCAGAGAAGTTACTGTCTGTGCCCTCTTGTAGGATTTTTATGATTTAAGGTCTCACATTGAGGTCTTGAAACTGTTTTGAGTTTATTTGTCCATATGGTGTAAGAAAGCAGTCTAATTTCATTGTTTTGTGCATAGCTGTTCAGTTTTCCCAACACCATTTGTTGTAGAGACTGTCCTCTTCCCTTTTAATAGTTTTGCCTGTTTTGCAGAAGATTAATTGGGCACGTGATTGTGGGTTGATGTCTGAGCTTCTATTCCATTTCCTTGGTCACTGTGTGTATTTTTTTTTTTTTTTTGCCAGTCCCATACTGTGAGGATGAATGCAGCTTTGTAGTATAATATGAAATATGGAATTGTGATGCCTCCAGCTTTCTTTTTCTTCATAACATTGTGCTGGTTGTTCAGTATCTTTTGTGATTCCATACAAATTGTTAGGGTAGTTTATTTGAGTTCTCTCATTTTTTATTTGAATTCAATGAGCCAACTTATCATACATCATTATTTTCAGATGTAGTGTTAAATAATATATCAGATGTGTATTGCATCACGTGCCCTCCTTAATGCCCATCACCCCAGTTACCCCCCCCACCCCCCATCCAGCAACCCTCAGTTGGTTGCTATAGTTAAGAGTCTATCATGGTTTTTTCCCCATCTCTGATGACTTCCCATTCTGTTTCCCCTTCCTTTGCCTATGGTTCTCTGCCCTGTTTCTGATATTTCACATATGAGTGAAACCCTATCATAATTGTGTTTCTTTCATTGACATATTTTACTCAGCATAATATCTTCCAGACCCATCCAGGTTGATGTGATGGTAAGTATTCATCCTTTCTGATGGCTGAGGAATATTCCATTGAATATATGAACCACATCTTCTTTATCCATTCCTCTGTCCATAGATATCTGGGTTCTTTCCATAGTTTATCTAGAGTGGATATTGTTGCAATGAACACTGGGGTGCAGGTGCCAGTTCTTTCCCCTACATCTCTATTTTTGTGGTAAAAGCCCTGTAGTGCAAGTGCTGTGTTTTAGGGTAACTTTATTTTAACTTCTTGAGGAAACCCCATACTATTTTCCAGAGTGGATATAACAGTCTGCATTCCAACCAGGAGTGTAGGAGGGTTCTCCATTCTCTGCATCCTCACCAATATTTGTGGTTTCATGTCCTGTTAACTTTAGACATTCTGCCTGGTGTGATAGGACACCTCAATGTGGTTTAGATTTGCATTTCCCAGAAGCCATGTGATATAGAACATTTATGTATATATCTGTTGGTCACATGCGTGTCATCATTGGAGAAATATCTGTTCATATTTTCGCCCATGTCTAGACCTTCTGTTGGATTAAGGCCCAGAAGCCTAGAAGATACAATCAGCCAGAACTGTGGAGATTTTCACAAGGTCTGAGATACAATGGAGATTTAGGGTGTGTATCAAGCTCAGGGATTGTCTTCAGAGGGTGGATGGAAGTGTAGGTTCATTGACATTGTCTCAGGTTTGCATTCAGATGTCTCATGCTCTGAATCCAGTCTGGAGTAAAAAAAGGAGTTTCCTTTTGTGTGGCGGGCTGATCCTCTGGTTTTGCTAAAGTGTTCCCAATACCCGGGGCTTGGGATCCAGGCCTCTACAGATGGACCTCTCAGAACTCCAAATAGGGTTAGGGTTAGGACCTAGGAAAATGGAAGGTCTGAATTGCCAACCGTGTGGTGAGCGTCCTGGAGGGCTGAGTTGAGGACATGGGTCAGGGTGAGTGTCCGGCTCAGGGTTTCAGTCCATGAGCCCTTGAATGTGGGAATTCACTGGGATGGACACAGATGGGCCTTCATATCTATACTGACCTATATACTTACTGGAGTCCATTATGGAAACATTTCCATCTGGGTGTGAGGCTGAGTCCTGTGGTATTGCTCAGGCATCCCCAAATCCTAGGGCTTTGGAGCCCACCCTTAAGGGACAGAGACATGAGAACCCAAGCTAGGGATAGAGTTAGGGCCAAAGGACATTGCAGGCCCAAACAGCTGACAGTGTGTGTGGTTCCTAGAGGCTGGAATTAAGGATGAGTGTTCTGGTTCTGGTCAGGCACAGGGTTTGTGACCTCGAGGCCACTGAAATTGGGGGTTTGCTGGTATAGGCTCAGATGGGCAGGCATTTTATCCTGCTTTGAATACTTTCTAGAGGTCTACATGGCACGCTTTCCTCCTGTGTGTTAGGATGAGTCCTGTGGTATGGCTAAGGTGACCCCAGTCCATGGGGTAGGGAGCCAGGCCCCTAGGTATTGAATGCTCAGAACACAAACTAAGCTTCAGTTAGGGGTTAGGAGCACGGCAGGCCCAATCTGATGGTGGTGTGGCAAGCTATCCAGAGGTCTGAGTACAGAGGGATGGATAGAGTAAGTGTCAGGTTCAGGTTTGTGTCCAGCTGCTGACTCTGGGTGAACTCAGTGGTGCATGGCAGATTTCTCCTGCTCAGAATCCTTTGCAGAGTTCCAAATGGTATGGTTTCCTTCTGGGTGGCAGGCAGAGATCTCAAATATTGCTCAGGGGTCCCCATCCGTGGGTCTTGGGCACCAGTCCTCTGGGGTCAGAGCATGAAACCCCAACCTGGGGTTAGGGCTAGGTCCCAGCAACATAACAGGCCTGATTTGCTGGTGCTGTGCAGAGCTCTCACGGGGACTGAGTAGAGAACATGGGTCAGTCTGAGTCAGGCTCCGGGTTGGTGGCCATGGGGGGAAAGGCAGATTTCTCCTGCTCTCAGTCCTTGGCAGAGTTCCAATTCTGCTGTTTCCTGCTGGGTTGAAGACAGAGTCCTCTGGCATTTCTCAGGGGCCCCACATATGTGGGGCTTTGGTACCTGTATTCTTGGGACACAAGACAGAAAATGTACTAAGTTTTGGTTAGGGCTGAGGGTCATGTCAGTCTCAATATGCCACCCTGAGAGGAGTGACCTGGGGAGCAGAGTTGAGGACGTGGGTCAGTGTGAGTGTTAAGATCCAAGTGTGAACGGGGGGTGCTGAAAGTGGGATAGCCTCAGGGGGCCAAGAAATATTCTGGTATAGTTCAGGTGTAACCCATCAGCGGAGCTTTGGTGTCAATCATCAGAGGACAGAAGACTGAAAACACAACCTAGGGCTTGGAAAAGAGCACAGGGGCATGGCTGGCCTGATCTGCTGGTGCTGAGGCTAGATGTCTGGGGTACTGAGTTGGGGGCCATGGTCAGGTGGTGCATTACGACCTGGGTTTGTGCCTGGGGGGGTGGCCGAAGGTGGAGGTGGCTTCAGGGAGCATGAAGATTTCTCCCGTTCCGATGGTTCTGTGCAGCTCCAAACAAAACGGTTTCCTCCTGGGTGGCAGACAGAGTACTGGGTTGTGGCTCAGGGGTCCAAATATGGAGGAATTGGGGGACCAGCCTCTGGGGATGAAGACTGAAAATGCAACCTAGGGTTAAAGTTAGGGTCAGGGGCATGGCAGGCCCAATTTGCTGGCACTGAGAAGGGATCCCAGGGGGATGAATTGAGGGCAGAGGTCCGGTGGCATGAGAGGGTCCAGGTTTGTGGCCAGGGGACCGCTGAAGGAGGGGGTTGTGCTCAGGGAGGCATGCAGTTTCTCCCACTCTGAGTGTTCTACTCAGTTTCAAATGGCACGGTTTCCTCCTGGGTGGTAGGCAGTCTGAGTGCCAGCCTCCGCATTTGTGGCCCAATAGTGCGCAGAGGGTGGGGGATAGCCTCAGGTGAACCATGCAGGTTTCTCCCGCTCTGAGGATTTGACACAGCTCCAAACAGCATGGTTTCCTCCTGCATGGTGGACAGAGTCCTGGGGTGTCACTCAGGATTCTTTAATCTTGGGGTCTTGGGATCAGGACTCTTGGGGATGATACCTGAAAACCGAAATTAGGGATAGGGTTAAGGCCTAGGGCCATGGTAGACCTGATATGCCAGTGCTGAGGCAGGTGCCCTGGTGCGCTGAGTTGAGGTCAGGTGTCAGACGGGGCCTTAGCCTCTAGGTGTGTGTCCAGACGTTCGCATAACCTGGGGGTGACTTCAGGGGTGCATGGAAGTTTCTCCAGCTCTGAGGGTTCAGCGCAGCTCCAAACAGCACAGCGGTGCCCTGCGTGGCAGGCAGATTCCCAGCATGAGTATCAGGCATCCTCAATCCTTGTGACGCAGTATGTGGTCTATTCTGGAGAAGGTTCCATGTGCACTTGAGAAGAACGAGTATTCTGTTGTTTTAGGGTGGAATGTTCTGTATATGTCTATGAGGTCCATCTGGTCCAATGTTTCATTCAATGCTCTTATTTCTTTTTTAATTTTCTGCTTCGATGATCTGTCTATTTCTGAGAGAGGCGTATGAAGATCTCCTACTATTATTGTATTCATATCAATATGACTTTTTATCTTGATTAATAGTTTTGTTATGGAATTGGGTTCTCCTATATTGGGGGCATAGATATTCACAATGGTTAGATCATCTTGGCGGATAGTCCCTTTAAGAATTATGGAGTGTCCTTCTGTATCTCTGACTACAGTCTTTAGTTTAAAATCTAATTTATCTGATATGAGAATCGCTACCCCGGCCTTCTTTTGAGGCCCATTGGCATGAAAGATGCTTCTCCATCCGTTCACTTTCAGTCTGGGTGTATCCTTAGGTTCAAAATGGGTCTCTTGTAGACAACATATGGATGGGTCCTGTCGTTTTATCCAATCTGCAACCCTGTGTCGTTTTATGGGCGCATTTAGGCCATTCACATTGAGAGTGATTATTGAGAGATAGGTTTTGATTCATGTCATGTTGCCTTTGAAGTCTTTCTGTCTGTAGATTGTTTCTATATTTCTGTTCAATGATATCCTTGGGATTTTTTCTCTTTTATAGGACCCCCCTTAATATTTCCTGCAGTGTGGGCTTGGTGGTTGCATAGTCTTTTAAGCCTTGCCGGTCTTGGAAACTCTTTATCTCTCCATCCATTTTAAATGTCAGTCTTGCCGGATAGAGTATTCTTGGTTGCATGTTCTTCTCATTTAGTACTCTGAATATATTTTGCCAGCCCTTCCTGGCTTGCCAGGTCTCTGTGAAAAGGTCTGACGTTATTCTAATGGGCTTGGATGCCCACTCTCACCACTCTTGTTCAACATAGTATTAGAAGTCCTAGCAACGGCAATCAGACAACAAAGAGAAATAAAAGGTATCCAAATTGGCAAGGAAGAAGTCAAACTCTCTCTCTTCGCAGATGACATGATTTTGTATATGGAAAACCCCAAAGACTCCACCCCCAAACTACTAGACTCATACAGCAATTCAGTAACGTGGCAGGATACAAAGTCAATGTACAGAAATCAGTGGCTTTCTTATACACTAACAATGAAAATACAGAAAGGGAAATTAGAGAATCGATTCCATTTACTAGAGCACCAAGAACCATAAGATACCTGGGAATAAACCTAACCAAAGAGGTAAAGGACCTGTACTCGAGGAACTACAGAACACTCATGAAAGAAACTGAAGAAGACCCAAAAAGATGGAAGACAATTCCATGCTCTTAGATTGGAAGAATAAACATTGTTAAAATGTTTATACTGCCTAGAGCAATCTATGCTTTTAATGCCATTCCGATCAAAATTCCACAGGTATTTTTCAAAGAGCTGGAGCCAATAATCCTAAAATTTGTATGGAATCAGAAGAGACCCCGAATTGCTAAGGCAATGTTGAAAAACAAAAACAAAACTGGCGGCATCACGTTACCCGATTTCAAGCTTTACTACAAAGCTGCGATCACCAAGACAGCGTGGTCCTGGCATAAAAACAGACACATAGACCAGTGGAACAGAGTGGAGAGACCAGATATGGACCCTCAACTCCACGGTGAAATAATCTTCGACAAAACAGGAAAAAATATTCAATGGAAAAAAAGACAGTCTCTTCAATCAATGGTGCTGGGAAAACTGGACAGCTATATGTAGAATAATGAAACTCAACCATTCTCTTACACTCGAAATGGATAAAAGACCTCATCATGAGACAGGAATCCATCAGAATCCTAGAGGAGAACATAGGCAGTAACCTCTTCGATAGCAGCCACAGCAACTTCTTTCAAGATATGTCTCCAAAGGCCAAGGAAACAAAAGCGAAAATAAACTTTTGGCACTTCATCAAGATCAAAAGCTTCTGCACAGCAAAGGAAACAGTCCACCAAACAAAAAGGCAACCCACGGAATGGGAGAAGATATTTGCAAATGACAGTACAGACAAAAGGTTGATATCCAGGATCTAGAAAGAACTTCTCAAACTCAACACACACAAAACAGATAATCATATCCAAAAATGGGCAGAAGATATGAACAGACACTTCTCCAACGAAGACCTACAAATGGCTATCAGACACATGAAAAAATGTTCATCATCACTAGCCATCAGGGAGATTCAAATGAAAACCACATTGAGATACCACCTGACACCAGTTAGAATGGCCAAAATTAGCAAGACAGGAAACAACGATTGTTGGAGAGGATGTGGAGAAAGGGGAACCCTCTTACACTGTTGGTGGGAATGCAAGTTGGTGCAGCCACTTTGGAGAACAGTGTGGAGATTCCTCAAGAAATTAAGAATAGAGCTTCCCTATGACCCTGCAATTGCACTGCTGGGTATTTACCCCAAAGATACAGATGTAGTGAAAAGAAGGGCCATCTGTACCCCAATGTTTATTGTAGCAATGGCTATGCTCACCAAACTGTGGAAAGAACCAAGATGCCCTTCAACGGATGAATGGATAAGGAAGATGTGGTACATATACGCAATGGAGTATTATGCCTCCATCAGAAAGGATGAATACCCAACTTTTGTAGCAACATGGACGGGACTGGAAGGAATTATGCTGAGCGAAATAAGTCAAGCAGAGAGAGAGTCATGTATCATATGGTCTCACTTATTTGTGGAGCATAGCAAATAACACGGAGGACATAGGGAGATGGAGAGGAGAGGGAGTTGAGAGAAACTGGAAGGGGAGATGAACCATGAGAGACTATGGACTCTGAAAAACAACCAGAGGGTTTTGGAGGGGCAGGGTGGGGTAGGAGTTTGAGGAATCAGGTGGTGGGTAATAGGGAGGGCACGTACTGCATGGAGCACCTGGTGTGATGCCAAAACAATGAACACTGTTATGCTGTAAATAAACAAAAAAAAAAAAAAAAAATGAGTCTATGGAAGGCCCGGCAGTGCCAGTTCACGCCACTGGAGGGAGTGGTGAGCCGTGGTGTGAGATACCCTGGAAGGCATGGCGATGCTGCTTGCCACCACTGGAGGCAGCGGCGAGCTGCCATGGGAAACACACCTGAAGAGGAGTCAGTGCAGCTTGCTGGCTCTGAAGGCAGGGCGGAGGTGCCCGGTGAGAGACCCTGAAACGTGAGGCACTACAGCTTATTTTTACAGGACGGAGTGGTGAGCTGTATAGTCTCTGTTTCTCCAGGCTCAAGGGTGGTGGTAAGAATTGATGGAGCCTGTCCCCCACTCAGCATTGTGCCCTCTTTCCCCAGGTTTGCTGGTAATGTGCTGTCAGGATGGTTCAGGAGGGTCCTCCCAGTTGGGCTCTGGAGCCAGGGGAACCAAACCCGACTCATGGTGCATTTGGAACCGAGGAGCTGAGTGTTTGTTTGGAAAAGTATGTTTGTTTCTCCAAAAAGGACAAGGGCATTGACCAGCTTGAGAGGGAAGTGAATGACCAGTTAAGAAACAAGCTTGTGTCTCTCCTTCTCCCAGGAATCAGAGCAGGTGTGCAGGCTTTAGGTGGGAGACGCCTGCTTATCTGCACCTGACAACCCTTCTTCACTCTGGCTCCATGAGACCTGAAGTTTGGAAGTCAGCGTCTGAGTCAGTCATGCAGCTTGTCCCAGGACGTCAGTGTTCAGAGAAAACAGCAGGCCTGTGGGTCACAATGTCACATCCATGCCAGGATGGCAGGTAAAAATTCCCTTTCACCCCAAATTTCCTGGGCTTTTCTCTTGTCTCCAGTGGAGCTCACAAATGGCACACTGAACCAGCTGTAAGCAATCTCGTGCGGGTGCCAGAGCTCCTGAGTTTCTCTGCAGGGAGCACCTGGCAGGGATCTCATTTTCTCTGTTTATTTCTGGCTTACAAAGGTATTCGGAACATCTCTTTCCTAGGAAATCCCTTGGATTCGAAAGGGAATGTGAGATTGACTTGGTGTGCCTTTTGAACATAGAAAGTATTCCTTCACCGAACAGTGTTTACTCCACTGGGCCTAGACTCTGGTGGAACGGCTGGCACCTAGAGTGAGGTGGCTGTTTGTGGTCAGATAGAGACTTGGATGATGGCTTCTTCTTTGTCCAAGGTGATGTATCCTAATGGATTCGTCTTTGAATCCAAAGAGTTCCAATGAGGGCAGAGGGAAAATTCAAAATGATTCCAAGGAGTCTTGGACAATTTAAAAGGGATGCTTGTCTTCCTAGGTTCACTCAAACGGCTATATATGGTTGGACATGCTGTATTTTCTCTGCAGTTTCATGGGTAGTGAAGTCAGAAGGAGAGTCTTTGGGAATTTCCCTGGATAAAGGCACTCTGTTGGCTTCAAGGGACTTGGTGTCAGGAACCCTGGGCTGAATTTCTGTGGCTGCTTTCCTGATGCTCAGTGAGTCAGGGTTTCCCACAGGTTTTATATTTCCTCCTTAGGAAATTGCTGGCAGGGAATGTTCTGTTTAAAGTGGAACCCTCGGGGGCACCTGGGTGGCTCAGTGGGTTAAGCCACTGCCTTCGGCTCAGGTCATGGTCTCAGGGTCCTGAGATTGAGCCCCGCATTGGGCTCTCTGCTCAGCGGGGAGTCTGCTTCGTCCTCTCTCTCTGCCTGCCTCTCTGCCTACTTGTGACCTCTGTCAAATAAATAAATAAAATCTAAAAAAAAAAAAAAAACCCAAAACCGGGACCCTCCTACATTGTTGGTGGGCCTGCGTGTTGTTGCAGCCACTCTTGGAAAGAATACAGTCTGTCCTCCAAAAGCTAAGAACTGAACAACAGTAGGATCCAGCAATTGCCCTCCTAGTTATTTCCCTAAAGGGCACAAAAATGCACATTCAGTGGGGTATAAGCACCGTGATATTTACAGCAGCATTTTCAACCATTGTAAAACAATGGAGGGAGACCAAATGTCCATTCACTGATGAGTGATATATATATATATCACTCGTATATATCATATGTGTGTGTGTGTGTGTGTGTGTGTGTATGTGTATTCATTCTCCCACATCTTCTTAATGGAATAGGGTCCAGGTTCAAAAAGGATGAAATCTTACCATCTGCAAGGATGTGGATGGATCTACAATGGATTTAGCTAAGTAAAATCAGTAAGAAAAGACCAATAGCCTATATCTTGACCTCTATGGAATTTCAGAAAGAAAACAGATGAACATAGTGAGGGGAGAAAGGCCAATGAGGAAACAGACTCTAACCTAGAGCAAAATCGAGGGTTGCTAGGGGGCAGGGGTGTGGGGCGAAGGGTTAAGTGGGTGACAGCTATTAGGGAGAGTACTTGTTGTGATGAGCTCTGGGTGTTCTATGCAGGTGAGGAATCACAAAATCCTACCCCTGAAGGAGAGGAATGAACATTGCATGGAAACGAATTGGAATTGAAGTCAATGAAGAAAAGAAGACCATGTTCTACTTCATGAAGACTGAGGTAAAACTGGAATGACTTTTGCTCTCCTGTTCTGTAGCTGTTCATTATGAAACACTCTGTGGCAGGATACACTAGTTTCCTATTGCATAAGGAGCCCTCAGAAAGTTGCCATGAAAGATTTAGATCTCAGAGCATGTACATGTTCCATTGATATGTTACTTTCAGTTTGCCCAGGTGCAAAGGTAAGTGGAGAGAAATAGGGCTGAAGAGGAAAGGAGGTATTAAGCATTCAAGAGGTAGCCTTCCCCTTTCTCATGAATGCCTGGGCCAGTGTAAATTGGGACGAAGGAGGGGGGATCCCAGAGCTTTGCCGCAGACAGGGGAGTTCTAGGTCTGCCTAGAGCTGGTGGTGTCCATGAGCAGAGCTGAGCTAGTGGCGTGGCAGGCCCGAACTGCTGGTGTTGAGGTGAGTTCCCCAAGGAGCTGAGTTGAGAATGGGGGTCAGGGGGTGAATCAGGCTCTGGGTTTGTGGCCAGGGGGCTGCAGAATGTGGGGGAGTCCTAATGGGGTCATGCAGGTTTCTCTGGCTCTGAGGGTTCCGCACAGCTCCAAAGGGACAAGTTTCCTGCTGGGTGGCAGGGGGACTCCTACAGTGTGGCTCCAAGTTTACCAATCTAGAGGGCTTGGTGGATAGGCCCCTGGGGAAGGAAGCCTGAAAATGCAACATAGGGTTAAGGGTAATGGGCTGGGCAGGACAGGCCTGATCAGCCGACACAGAGGTGAGATACCCTCAGAACTGAGTTGAGGAAATGCATCCTGCAATGCAGAAGAGTCAGGGTTTCTGGCCAGAGGGACGGCTGATCGTGGGGGTGGCTTTAGAGGGGCATGCTGGTTTCTCCCTCTCTGAGGAAACTTTGGAGCTCCAAATGTCATGGCTTCCCCCTGCATGGCATTCAGGTTTCTGCCTTGTTACAGGGGGGTCCTGAATCTGGGGAGTTTGGGGGCCAGGCCTCTTGGGATGGAAGCCTGAAATCAGAAACTAGAGCTACGGTAAGGGCGTAGGGGCATGGCATGCTCAATCTGCTACTGCTGAGGTGGGCTCCCTGGTGGGCTGACTTCAGGGTGGGTATCAGGTGGCATGTCAGACTCAGAGTTTGTGTCCAGGGATGCCACAGAAGCTTTGCGTGACCTCAGGGTTGCATGCAGGTTTCTCCTACCCTGAGGGTTCTGCAGAGCTCCAAATGGCATGGTTTCCTCCTGTGTGGCAGACGCAGTCCTGGGGTGTCACTGAGGAATCCTTAATCTCTCCTGGCATGAATCTCGGAGGTGCCCAATCTGGCGGGCTTGGGGGACAGGCCTCTGTTCATGAAAGCCTGTACACCCCACCTCGGTTTATGCTTAGGGCCGAAGGGCATGGCAGGTCCGATGTGCCGGTGCTGATGCGGGCTCCCCTAAGGGTCGAGTTGAGGGCATAGATCTGGCATCGCAGGAGAATCTGGTTTTATGGCCATGGGGGTGACTCATGGTGGGGTGGCATTACGGGGGTTTGCAGGTTTCTCCCCGTCTGAGTGTTCAGTGCAGCTCTAAACCACAAGTTTTCCTCATGAGTGCCAGGTGGAGTCCCGTGGTGGCGCTCAGTAGACCTTAATCTGGGGGGACATGGGAGGCAGGCCCCCTGGGATGGAAGCCTGAAAACCTAAAGAGGGGTTCTGGTAAGGGCCTAGGGGCATGGTGGCCCGATCTGCTTATGTTGAGGTGGGGCGCCCTAGGGTCTGAATTTATGGCATGCGTCCGGCAGCTCAGCAGAATCTGGTTTATGGGGCCGGGGGGATGGGTGCTGATGATGGGAGTGCCTTTAGAGGGGCAAGTTTCTCCCCCTCTGAGGGTTCAGCACAACTCCAAGGCACAGGTTCCTACTGTGTGGCAAGCGGAGTCCTGAGGTGTATGTCAAGATTCCTTAATCCAGGGGATTTTGTTGCCTGGACCCTCAGCATGGAAGACTGAACACCCAAACTTGTGTTAGGGTCAGGGCCTAGGGGCAATGGCAGGCCCGATCTGCCAGTGCTGAGGCGGGATCCCGTATGGGCTGAGTTGAGGGTATGCATTTGGTGGCGGGATGGAATCCAGCTCTATGGCCAGAGTGGCTGTTGATTATTGGGGTGGCTTTAGGGTGGCATGAAAGTTTCTCCCCATCTGAGGGTTCATTGCAGCTCCAAACCACAAGGTTTCCACTTGTGTGACAGGCTGTGTCCTGTGGTGTTGCTCAGAAGTCCTTAATCTGGGGGGCGTGGGGGCCAGGCCTCTTGGGATGGAAGCCTGAAAATCCAAACTAGGGTTAGGGTTAGGGCTTAGGGACATGGCAGGCCCGATCTGCTGCAATTGAGGTGGTCTCCTGGATAGGCCGAATGGAGGGTGGGAATCAGGCAGGACTTGAGGTCTGTGTTTGTGTTTGTGGGGGCAAAGAAGCTAGTGGTGTTCTTGGGGGCCATGCAGCTTTCTCCTGCTCTGAGGTTCCTGCACAGTTCCAAATGGCACCATTTTGCCGTAGGAGGCTGGAGGAGTGCTGGCGGGAGTCTCAGTCATCCCCAGTCTGATGGGCTTGGGGTACAGACCTCTGGGCACGGAAGGCTGTATACCCCACCTAGGGTTAGGGTTAGGGACTAGGGTCATGGCAGGCCCAATCTGCCGGCGCAGAGATGGGCTCCCCTCAGGGCTGAGTTGAGGGCATGTGTCCGGTAGCTTCATAGAAAACAGCTTTCTGGCCTGGGGTGCCGCAAATTGTGCGGATAGCTTTACGGGGGCTTGAAGGTTTCTCACCCTCTGAGTATTCAGCAGCTCCAAACTGCAAGGTTTCATCCTGCGTGGCTGTTGGAGTGCTGCAATGTCACTCAGGGGTCCTTAATCCAGGGGGCCTGGAGGCTAGGCATCTTGGGATGGAAGCCTGGAAACTCAAACTAAGGGTGAGGTCTTGGGGTGCGACAGGCCCAATCTGCCAGTGCTGAGGCGGACTCCCCGGTGGCCTGAGTTGAGGGTCGGTGATAGGTGGCTCGTGTGAATCTGGGTTTGTGTTCAGGAGGGGCTCAGATGCTGGGGCTTGCCTTGGGGGGCATGAAGTTATCTTTTGCTCTGAGGTCTAAGTAGCTCCAAATGGCACTGTAACAGCATAGGCAGCCTCCAGACTGCCAGAGTGAGTCTCATGCATCCACAATCTGGCGGGTTTGGGGGCTAGGCCTCTGGGTACGGAAGACTGTACACCCAACCTAGGGTTAGGGTTAAGGCCTAGGGGCATGGCAGTTCTGATATGCTGCTGATATGCTGTGTTGAGGTGGGCTCCCTCAGGGCTGAGTGGATGACATGCCTCTGGCGTTGTGGCAGAATCTGGCATTATGTCTGGGGCATTTCCAATGGCGGGTGTGTTTAGGTGCTCATACACCTTTCTTTCTGGAGGGCAGGCAGAGTCCTGTGTTGTGACTTTGGAATCCCCAGTCTGGAGGGTTAGGGTTAGGGATAGAGGTTCGGAGAGTGTTAGGGTTAGTTGTTAGGGTTTAGGGTTAGGGTTAGGAGTTAGGGGATAGGGTTAGAGGTAAGGTTTAGGGTTAGGCTTAGGGTTAGGCGTATGTCTTAGGGACAAGGCATGTCAGATCTGCCAACACAGATATGGACTCACCCAAGGGCTGTGTGGAGGGCGGGACTCAGGAGTCTCCTCAGGCCCTGGATTTTTGGACTGGAGGGGTAAAGAAGGTGGGAATCGCCTCTGGGGAGCATGATGGTTTCTACTGCTCCGAGGTTGTTATGTTAGGTTTAGAGGTTAGGGTTAGGTTTTGTGGTTAGGGTTAGTGTTAAGATTAGTGTTAAGGTGGGGCGCCTGGGTGGCTCAGTTGGTTAAAGCCTCTGCCTTCCGCTCAGGTCATGATCTCAGGGTCCTGGGATGGAGCCCCACATCAGGCTCTCTGCTCAGCGGGGAGCGTGCTTCGTCCTCTCTGTGCCTTCTTCTGATCTGTCTCTGTCAAAGAAATGAATAAAATCTTAAAAAAAAATAAAAAGTTTAGGGTTAGGGTTATGTCTTAGGGACAAGGCATGTTGGATCTGGTAACACTTATATGGGCTCACCCAAGGGCTGAGTTGAAGGCGGGACTCAGGAGGATCCTTAGGCCCTGGGTTTTTTTCCTAGAAGGTAAAGATTGTGGGAATGGGCTCAGGGGAGCATGCTGGTTTCTAGGTCTCTGAGAGTGTTAGATAGCACTAAATGAAATGGTTTATTTCATTTATTCTCCTGGCTGAGAGGCTGAGTCCTGCCATCAGTCTGATGATCCTATCCACTGGGATGGAATTGGTTATCAGGCCTCTGGGGTCCAGAGCCTGACCACCTGAGCTAGGGTATTAGGGTTTGGTCCTGGGAGCATGGCAGGCCTGAGGTGCCAGTGCGGACTCAGGCTCTCCGGAGGGATGAGTTGAGGGTATTGCTCTGGTGGCCCATCAGGCACTGGGCGGTGGTGTGTGGGTCCTCGGAAGGTGTGGGTGTCTTTAGGGGGCATGGAGGTTTCTCCGGCCAGGAGCGTACTGCACAGGGCCATGTGGGCCATTTTCCTTGTGGGTGGCAGCCGGAGTCCAGCATTGCAAATACAGGGTCCCCAGTCTGGACGGCTAGGGAGCCAGGCCTCTGTGGATCGAAGCATAAACACCCATCCTAGCATTATGGTTAAGTCTTTGGGGCATGGTAACCCCGATCTGCCGGTGCTGTGGTGACCCATCCTGATGCCTGAGTTGAGGCTATGTCTGCAGGACTTTGAGACTCTGGTTCCCGGTCCTTGGGAGGGTCCAGAAGTGCTTTGGCCTCAGGGAGACTTGCAGGCTTCTCCTGCTCTGTGGCTTCAGCCCATTTCTAAACGGCACGGTTCATGCTGGGATCATGTGCATTTATGGGGTGCAACTCAGGGGTCCCCTATCTGGGGTTTTGAGGACCAGTTGTGGGAGGATGATGCCTGAGCACGAACCTGGGCTAGGGTTAGTATTAGGATTAGGGTTAAGGTTATGTCTTAGGGACAAGGCATGTCGGATATGCAAGCACAGATATCAGCTCACCCAAGGGCTGAGTTGAGGGCGGGACTCAGGAGGCTCCTCGGGCACTGGGGTTTTGGGCTGTACGGGCAAAGATGTTGGAAATCGCCTCAGGGGAGCATGCCAGTTTCTACAATTCTCAGGGCATTAGATAGCACGAAATGAAAGGTCACCTTCTGGCTGAGAGGGTGAGTCCTGCTGTGAGGGTTAGGTTGTAGGGGCACTGCAGCCCCAATCTGCTGGCGCTGTGGTGGCCCATCCCAATGCTTGAGTTCAGAGCGTGTGTCTGCAGGACCATGAGACTCCTGGTTCTTGGTCCTTGGGGGCGCTGGAAGTGGAGTGGCCTCAGGGAGACATTCAAATTTATCCCGCTCTGTGGGTTCAGCACAATTCTAAACAGCATGGTTTCCTCCTGGTATCAGGTTCAATGATGGGGTATCGCTCACGGGTCCCCCATCTGGGGCCTTGGGGACCAGGAGTCAGAGTATGGACGCCTGAACACACAACCTGGGCTAGGTTTAGTATTATGGTTAGTGTTAGGCTTAGGGACAGGGCATGTCGGATCTGCTAGCACAGATACGGGCTCACCCAAGGGCTGAGTTGAGGGCAGGACTCAGGAGGCTCCTCAGGCCCTGGGTTCTTGGCCTGGAGGAGCAAAGCTGGTGGGAATGGCCTCAAGGGAGAATGGCTGGTTGCTACTGCTCTGAGGGTGTGAGAGAACACCAAATGAAAAGGTCTCCTCCTGGCTGAGAACTGAGTCCTGCCGACAGTCTGATGCTCAACCCATGGGAGGAATTGGGTGTCAGGCCTCTGGGTCCAATGCCTGAACACCCACCCTAGTGTTAGGGTTTCGTCCTGGGAGAATGGCAGGCCTGCCAGTGCGGCTCAGGTTCTCCGGAGGGCTGAGTTGAGGGCATTGCTCTGGTGGCCTGTCAGGCTCTGGGTTTGTGGTGTGGCATTTCTTGGAAGGCGTGGCTGGCTTTAGGGGGCATGGAGGATTCTGTGGCCAGGAGCATACTGCACAGGATCATATGGTCCAGTTTCATCGTGGGTGGCAGCCAGAGTCCTGCATTGGGAATACAGGGTCCCCAGTCTGGAGGGCTAGGGGTCCAGTCCTCAGGGGACAGAAGCCTGACACCCAACCTAGGGTTAGGGTAGGGTTGTAAGGGCATGGCAGCCCCGATCTGATGGCGCTGTGGTGATGCTTCCCAATGCCTGAGTTGAGGGTGTGAGTCTGTAGCACTGTGAGAGTCCTGGTTCCTGGTCCTTGGGTGTGCCAGAAGTGGCAGTGGCCTCTGGGAGGCATGCAGGTTTCTCCCGCTCTGCGGGTTCAACACATTTCTAAAGGGCAGGGTTTCCTCCTGGGATCAGGCGCAATTATGGGGTGAAGCTCAGGGGTCCCCCATCTGGCCGTTTGGGGGACCAGGCTATGGAGGAGGGATGCCTGAACACACAACCTGGGCTAGAGTTAGTATTAAGGTTAGGCTTAGCGTTAAGGTTATGTCTTAGGGAGAAGGCATGTGGGATCTGCCAGCACAGATATTGGCTCCCTGAAGGGCTGAGTTGAGGGCAGGGCTCCGGAGGCTTCTCAGGCCCTGGGTTTTTGGCCTGGAGGTGCAAAGATGGCGGGAATGGCCTCAGGGCAGCTTGGCCGGTTCCTAGGGCTCTGAGGGTGTTGGAGAGCACCAAATGGAATCTCCTGCTGGTTGAGAAGCTGAGTCATGCCATCAGTTTGATGCTCCCACCCATGGGTGGAATTGGGTGTCAGGGTTCTAGAACCTGAACACCCAACCTAGGCTTAGGGTTTGGTCCTGGGAGAATGGCAGGCCTGATGTGCCAGCACGGACTCAGGCTCTCTGGAGGGCTGGGCTGAGGGCATTGTTCTGGCGGCCTGTAAGGCTAAGGAATTGTGGTGTGGGGGTGCTCAGAAGATGTGGTTGGCTTTAGGGGTCATGGAGGTTTCTCCGGCAAGGAGCGTTCTGCAAAGGTCCATGTGGTCAAGTTTCATCATGGGTGGCAGCCAGAGTCCTACGTTGGGAATATGGGGTCCCCAGTCTGGAGGGCTAGGGAGCCAGTCCTCTGGGGACTGAAGCCTGAACACCCAACCGCGGGTTAGGTTTAGGTCACAGGGGCATGGCGGCCCGGATCTGCCGGCACAGTGATGACCAATCCCGATGCCTGAGTTGAGGACGTGAGTCTGCAGGACCGTGAGACTCCTCATTCCTGCTCCTCAGGGGCGCCGGTATTGGGGGTAGCGTCAGGGAGGCATTCTGGTTTCTTCTGCTCTGTAGGTTCAGCACATTCCTTTTTTTTTTTTTTTTTCACTTTCAATATCTATCTATCTATCTATATTATTTGTTTTCAGCGTAACAGTATTCCTTATTTTTGCACCACACCCAGTGCTCCATGCAACACGTGCCCTCCCTAATACCCATCACCTTGTTCTCCCAACCTCCCACTCCCCACCCATTCAAGACCCTCAGGTTCTTTTTCAGAGTCCGTAGTCTCTCATGGTTCACCTCCCCTTCCCATTTCCCACAACTTCCTTCTCCTCGCCATCTCCCCATGTCCTCCTTGTTCTTTGTTATGCTCCACAAATAAGTGAAACCATATGATAATTGACTCTCTCTGCTTGACTTATTTCACTCAGCATAATCTCTTCCACTCCCGTCCATATTGCTACAAAAGTTGGTATTCATCCTTTCTGATGGAGGCATAATACTCCATCTTGTATATGGACCACATCTTCCTTATCCATTCGTCCATTGAAGGGCATCTTGGTTCTTTCCACAGTTTGGCGACCGAGGCCTTTGCTGCTATAAACATTGGGGTACAGATGGCCCTTCTTGTCACTCCATCTGTATCTTTGGGGTAAATACCCAGCAATGCAATTGCAGGGTCATAGGGAAGCTCTCTTTTTAATTTCTGGAGGAATCTCCACACTGTTCTCCAAAGTGGCTGCACCAACTTGCATTCCCACCAACAGTGTAAGAGGGTTCCCCTTTCTCCACATCCTCTCCAACACACGTTGTTTCCTGTCTTGCTAATTGTGGCCTTTCTAACTGGTGTCAGGTGGTATCTCAATGTCGTTTTCATTTGAATCTCCCTGATGGCTAGTGATGATGAACATTTTGTCATGTGTCTGATAGCCATTTGTATGTCTTCGTTGGAGGAGTGTCTGCTCATATCTTCTGCCCATTTTTGGATATGATTATCTGTTTTGTGTGTGTTGAGTTTGAGAAGTTCTTTCTAGATCCTGGATCTCAACCTTTTGTCTGAACTGTCATTTACAAATATCTTCTCCCATTCCGTGGGTTGCCTTTTGATTGGTGGACTGTTCCCTTTGCTGTGCAGAAGCTTTTGATCTTGATGAAGTGCCAAAAGTTCATTTTCGCTTTTGTTTCCTTGGCCTTTGGAGACATATCTTGAAAGAAGTTGCTGTGGCTGATATCGAAGAGGTTACTGCCTATGTACTCCTCTAGGATTCTGAGAGAATCCTGTCTCACGTTGAGCTCCTTTATCGAGTTCGAGTTTATCATTGTGTATGGTGTAAGAGAATGGTCGAGTTTCATTCTTCTACATATCGCTGTCCAGTTTTCCCAGCACCATTGATTGAGGAGAATGTCTTTTGTTACATTGAATATTTTTTCCTGAATTCTCGATGATTATATCACAATAGAGTTGAGGGTCCATATCTAATCGGGATCGATGTGGGCAGAGCGCTCATGAAAATTGGCTGGCGTTGGATAACCATGGGGACCGCCTTGTTCCGCGTGGCCCAGGACCCTTTCTCGCTCGGGGTGTGTCGCAGCCACCCGAAAACGCGCCGAGACGACGGGGCCCGGCCGGGGGCCTCAGCGCCGGGGAGCTTGCTCCGAGCAGAGTTGATGGAGGGGCGGTGGTCGGGCATTCGTCTCCGCCTTGGAGGGAGGCCGGGCGCCCGGGAAGGGCTTGGCCTCTCTGGGGGAACAAATGGATCTGTCGCTCCACAGCTGTGTCGCAGCCACGAAACGGGCCGATGGCGCCAGGACGGTCGAGGACTCGTGGCGCGGGACTCAGGTTTCCCCATGGGGAGGCCCGCAGGCTCCGGCCCCTGGCAACGGAAGGGTGAGCAAGCAGGCCTGGACCGGGCCCGGCTTTCGGGGCTGGCCCGGCTCCAGCTGCCTGCGCCAAGGAGGGGAACACCAGAGTCTGAGGAGCGGGAGGCGTCGATTTGCCCACGCCAGACTCACGGAGCTCCTCCTGGAGGTGCCGGAACGCGACGAAACGCGATCCCGGACAGGGCCCCGGGGGGGGGGGCGGCCCTGCGGCCCTGTGGTGCCCGAAGCGTGTTCGCCGGGCGTTTTCCGGCCAATTCTCAGGAGCGTTCTGCCCAAATCGGGATCGATTTGGGCAGAAAGCTCGTGAGAATTGGCCGGCGTTGGGCAGCCCTGGTCAGCGCCCAGGACCGCGTGGAGCAGGGCCCTTTCTCGCTCGGGGCATGGCGCGGCCACCCGGAAAACGGGCCGCGACGATGGGGCGCGGCCGGCGGCCCCGGCGCCGGGGAGTTTTCCCCGAGCAGAGTGGATGGAGGCGCCGTGGCCGGGCGTTGCCTCCGCCGTGGCAGGCGGCCGGGGCGCCCCTGGAGGCGGCTGGCCTCTGTGGGGAAAGGGATTGATCTCTCACTCCGCGGCTAGGACGAAGCCGGGAAAGGTGCCGTTGTCGCCGGGACGGTCAGGGGACTCGTGGCGCGGGACTCATGGTTCCCCATGGGGAAGCCCCCAGGCTCAGGGCCCTGGCAACGGAAGGCTGAGCAAGCAGGCCCGGGCTCGGGCCCGGCTTTCCGGGCTGGCCCGGCCCCAGCTGCCGGCGCCAGGGAGGGGACCCCCGGAGGCTGAGGAGCGGGAGGCGTCGGCCTCCCCGGGACCCGCCTCCCGGAGCTCCTCCTGGCGGTGCCGGAACGCGACGACACGCGATCCCGGACAGGGCCCCGGGGGGGCGGCCCTGCGGCCCTCTGGTGCCCGAAGTGTGTTCGCCGGGCGTTTTCCGGCCAATTCTCACGAGCGTTCTGCCCAAATCGGGATCGATTTGGGCTGAACGCTCGTGAGAATTGGCCGGCGTTGGGCAGCCCTGGTCAGCGCCCAGGGCCGCGTGGAGCAGGGCCCTTTCTCGCTCGGGGCATGGCGCGGCCACCCGGAAAACGAGCCGCGACGATGGGGCGCGGCCGGCGGCCCCGGCGCCGGGGAGTTTTCCCCGAGCAGAGTGGATGGAGGCGCCGTGGCCGGGCGTCCGCCTCCGCCGTGGCGGGCGGCCGGGGCGCCCGTGGAGGGGGCTGGCCTCTGTGGGGGAACGGTGTGATCTCTCACTCCACGGCTGGGACGAAGCCGCGAAAGGTGCCGTCGTCGCCGGGACGGTCGGGGGGACTCGTGGCGCGGGACTCAGGGTTCCCCATGCGGAGGACCCCAGGCTCAGGACCCTGGCAACGGAAGGCTGAGCAAGCAGGCCCGGGCCGGGCCCGGTTTCGGGGCTGGCCCGGCCCCAGCGGCCGGCGCCAGGGAGTGGACCCCCGGAGGCTGAGGAGCGGGAGGCGTCGGCCTCCCCGGGGCCCGCCTCCCGGAGCTCCTCCTGGCGGTGCCGGAACGCGACGACACGCGATCCCGGACAGGGCCCCGGGGGGGCGGCCCTGCGGCCCTCTGGTGCCCGAAGTGTGTTCGCCGGGCGTTTTCCAGCCAATTCTCACGAGCGTTCTGCCCAATTCGGGATCGATTTGGGCAGAACGCTCGTGAGAATTGGCCGGCGTTGGGCAGCCCTGGTCAGCGCCCAGGGCCGCGTGGAGCAGGGCCCTTTCTCGCTCGGGGCATGGCGCGGCCACCCGGAAAACGAGCCGCGACGATGGGGCGCGGCCGGCGGCCCCGGCGCCGGGGAGTTTTCCCCGAGCAGAGTGGATGGAGGCGCCGTGGCCGGGCGTCCGCCTCCGCCGTGGCGGGCGGCCGGGTCGCCCGTGGAGGGGGCTGGCCTCTGTGGGGGAACGGAGTGATCTCTCACTCCACGGCTGGGACGAAGCCGCGAAAGGTGCCGTCGTCGCCGGGACGGTCGGGGGGACTCGTGGCGCGGGACTCAGGGTTCCCCATGCGGAGGCCCCCAGGCTCAGGCCCCTGGCAACGGAAGGCTGAGCAAGCAGGCCCGGGCCCGGGCCCGGCTTTTGGGGCTGGCCCGGCCCCAGCGGCCGGCGCCAGGGAGGGGACCCCTGGAGGCTGAGGAGCGGGAGGCGTCGGCCTCCCCGGGGCCCGCCTCCCGGAGCTCCTCCTGGCGGTGCCGGAACGCGACGACACGCGATCCCGGACAGGGCCCCGGGGGGGCGGCCCTGCGGCCCTCTGGTGCCCGAAGTGTGTTCGCCGGGCGTTTTCCGGCCAATTCTCACGAGCGTTCTGCCCAAATTGGGATCGATTTGGGCAGAACGCTCGTGAGAATTGGCCGGCGTTGGGCAGCCCTTGTCAGCGCCCAGGGCCGCGTGGAACAGGGCCCTTTCTCGCTCGGGGCATGTCGCGGCCACCCGGAAAACGAGCCGCGACGATGGGGCGTGGCCGGCGGCCCCGGCGCCGGGGAGTTTTCCCCGAGCAGAGTGGATGGAGGCGCCGCGGCTGGGCGTCCGCCTCCGCCGTGGCGAGCGGCCGGGGCGCCCGTGGAGGGGGCTGGCCTCTGTGGGGGAACGGAGTGATCTCTCACTCCACGGCTGGGACGAAGCCGCGAAAGGTGCCGTCGTCGCCGGGACGGTCGGGGGGACTCGTGGCGCGGGACTCAGGGTTCCCCATGCGGAGGCCCCCAGGCTCAGGCCCCTGGCAACGGAAGGCTGAGCAAGCAGGCCCGGGCCCGGGCCCGGGTTTCGGGGCTGGCCCGGCCCCAGCGGCCGGCGCCAGGGAGGGGACCCCCGGAGGCTGAGGAGTGGGAGGCGTCGGCCTCCCCGGGGCCCGCCTCCCGGAGCTCCTCCTGGCGGTGCCGGAACGCGACGACACGCGATCCCGGACAGGGCCCCGGGGGGGCGGCCCTGCGGCCCTCTGGTGCCCGAAGTGTGTTCGCCGGGCGTTTTCGGGCCAATTCTCACGAGCGTTCTGCCCAAATCGGGATCGATTTGGGCAGAACGCTCGTGAGAATTGGCCGGCGTTGGGCAGCCCTGGTCAGCGCCCAGGGCCGCGTGGAGCAGGGCCCTTTCTTGCTCGGGGCATGGCGCGGCCAGCCGGAAAATGAGCCGCGACGATGGGGTGCGGCCGGCGGCCCCGGCGCCGGGGAGTTTTCCCCGAGCAGAGTGGATGGAGGCGCCGTGGCCGGGCGTCCGCCTCCGCCGTGGCGGGCGGTCGGGCGCCCGTGGAGGGGGCTTGCCTCTGTGGGGGAACGGAGTGATCTCTCACTCCACGGCTGGGACGAAGCCGCGAACGGTGCCGTTGTCGCCGGGACGGTCGGGGGGACTCGTGGCGCGGGACTCAGGGTTCCCGATGCGGAGGCCCCCAGGCTCAGGCCCCTGGCAACGGAAGGCTGAGCAAGCAGGCCCGGGCCCGGGCCCGGCGTTTGGGGTTGGCCCGGCCCCAGCGGCCGGCGCCAGGGAGGGGACCCCCGGAGGCTGAGGAGCGGGAGGCGTCGGCCTCCCCGGGGCCCGCCTCTCGGTGCTCCTCCTGGCGGTGCCGGAACGAGACGACACGCGATCCCGGACAGGGCCCCGGGGGGGCGGCCCTGCGGCCCTCTGGTGCCCGAAGTGTGTTCGCCGGGCGTTTTCCGGCCAATTCTCACGAGCGTTCTGCCCAAATCGGGATCGATTTGGGCAGAACGCTCGTGAGAATTGGCCGCGTTGGGCAGCCCTGGTCAGGGTCCAGTGCCGCGTGGAGCAGGGCCCTTTCCCATTCGGGGCATGGCGCGGCCACCCGGAAAACGAGCCGCGGCGATGGGGCGCGGCCGGCGGCCCCGGCGCCGGGGACTTTCCCCGAGCTGAGTGCATGGAGGCGCCGTGGCCGGGCTTCCGCCTCCGCCGTGGCGGGCGGCCGGGGCGCCCGTGGAGGGGGCTGGCCTCTGTGGGGGAACGGAGTGATCTCTCACTCCACGGCTTGGACGAAGCCGCGAAAGGTGCCGTTTTCGCCGGGACGGTCGGGGGGACTCGTGGCGCGGGACTCAGGGTTCCCCATGCGGAGGCCCCCAGGCTCAGGCCCCTGGCAACGGAAGGCTGAGCAAGCAGGCCCGGGCCCGGGCCCGGCTTCCGGGGCTGGCCCGGCCCCGCCGGCCGGCGCCAGGGAGGGGACCCCCGAAGGCTGAGGTGCGGGAGGCGTCGGGCTCCACGGGTCCCGCCTCCCAGAGCTCCTCCTGGCGGTGCCGGAACGCCACGACACGCGATCCCGGACAGGGCCCCGGGGGGGCGGCCCTGCGGCCCTCTGGTGCCCGAAGTGTGTTCACCGGGCGTTTTCCGGCCAATTCTCACGAGCGTTCTGCCCAAATCGGGATCGATTTGGGCAGAACGCTCGTGAGAATTGGCCGGCGTTGGGCAGCCCTGGTCAGCGCCCAGGGCCACGTGGAGCAGGGCCCTTTCTCACTCGGGGCATGTCGCGGCCACCCGGAAAACGAGCCGCAAAGATGGGGTGCGGCCGGCGGCCCCGGCGCCGGGGAGTTTTCCCCGAGCAGAGTGGATGGAGGCGCCGTGGCCGGGCTTCCCACTCCGCCGTGGCGGGCGGCCGGGGCGCCCGTGGAGGGGGCTGGCCTCTGGGGGGGAACGGAGTGATCTCTCACTCCACGGCTGGGACGAAGCCGCGAAAGGTGCCGTAGTCGCCGGGACGGTCGGGGGGACTCGTGGCGCGGGACTCAGGGTTCCCCATGCGGAGGCCCCCAGGCTCAGGCCCCTGGCAACGGAAGTTTGAGCAAGAAGGCCCGGGCCCGGGCCCGGTTTTCGGGGCTGGCCCGGCCCCGGCGGCCGGCGCCAGGGAGGGGACCCCCGGAGGCTGAGGAGCGGGAGGCGTCGGCCTCCCCGGGGCCCGCCTCCCGGAGCTCCTCCTGGCGGTGCCGGAACGAGACGACACGCGATCCCGGACAGGGCCTTGGGGGGGCGGCCCTGCGGCCCTCTGGTGCCCGAAGTGTGTTCGCCGGGCGTTTTCCGGCCAATTCTCACGAGCGTTCTGCCCAAATCGGGATCGATTTGGGGAGAACGCTCGTGAGAATTGGCCGGCGTTGGGCAGCCCTGGTCAGCGCCCAGTGCCGCGTGGAGCAGGGCCCTTTCTCGCTCGGGGCATGGCGCAGCCACCCGGAAAACGAGCCGCGACGATGGGGCGCGGCCGGCGGCCCCGGCGCCGGGGAGTTTTCCCCGAGCAGAGTGGATGCAGGCGCCGTGGCCGGGCGTACGCCTCCGCCGTGGTGGGCGGCCGGGGCGCCCGTGGAGGGGGCTGGCCTCTGTGGGGGAACGGAGTGATCTCTCACTCCACCGTTGGGACGAAGCCGCGAAAGGTGCCGTCGTCACCGGGACGGTCGGGGGGACTGGTGGCGCGGGACTCAGTGTTCCCCATGCGGAGGCCCCCAGGCTCAGGCCCCTGGCAACGGAAGGCTGAGCAAGCAGGCCCGGGCCCGGGCCCGGCTTTCGGGGCTGGCCCGGCCCCAGCGGCCGGCGCCAGGGAGGGGACCCCCGGAGGCTGAGGAGCGGGAGGCGTCGGCCTCCCCGGGGCCCGCCTCCCGGAGCTCCTCCTGGCGGTGCCGGAACGCGAGGACACGCGATCCCGGACAGGGCCCCGGGGGGGCGGCCCTGCGGCCCTCTGGTGCCCGAAGTGTGTTCGCCGGGCGTTTTCCGGCCAATTCTCACGAGCGTTCTGCCCAAATCGATCCCGATTTGGGCAGAACGCTCGTGAGAATTGGCCGGCGTTGGGCAGCCCTGGTCAGCGCCCAGGGCCGCGTGGAGCAGGGCCCTTTCTCGCTCGGGGCATGGCGCGGCCACCCGGAAAACGAGCCGCGACGATGGGGCGCGGCCGGCGGCCCCGGCGCCGGGGAGTTTTCCCCGAGCAGAGTGGATGGAGGCGCCGTGGCCGGGCGTACGCCTCCGCCGTGGTGGGCGGCCGGGGTGCCCGTGGAGGGGGCTGGCCTCTGTGGGGGAACGGAGTGATCTCTCACTCCACCGTTGGGACGAAGCCGCGAAAGGTGCCGTCGTCACCGGGACGGTCGGGGGGACTGGTGGCGCGGGACTCAGTGTTCCCCATGCGGAGGCCCCCAGGCTCAGGCCCCTGGCAACGGAAGGCTGAGCAAGCAGGCCCGGGCCCGGGCCCGGCTTTCGGGGCTGGCCCGGCCCCAGGGGCCGGCGCCAGGGAGGGGACCCCCGGAGGCTGAGGAGCGGGAGGCGTCGGCCTCCCCGGGGCCCGCCTCCCGGAGCTCCTCCTGGCGGTGCCGGAACGCGAGGACACGCGATCCCGGACAGGGCCCCGGGGGGGCGGCCCTGCGGCCCTCTGGTGCCCGAAGTGTGTTCGCCGGGCGTTTTCCGGCCAATTCTCACGAGCGTTCTGCCCAAATCGGGATCGATTTGGGCAGAACGCTCGTGAGAATTGGCCGCGTTGGGCAGCCCTGGTCAGGGCCCAGTGCCGCGTGGAGCAGGGCCCTTTCTCATTCGGGGCATGGCGCGGCCACCCGGAAAACGAGCCGAGACGATGGGGCGCGGCCGGCGGCCCCGGCGCCGGGGACTTTCCCCGAGCTGAGTGCATGGAGGCGCCGTGGCCGGGCTTCCGCCTCCGCCGTGGCGGGCGGCCGGGGCGCCCGTGGAGGGGGCTGGCCTCTGGGGGGGAACGGAGTGATCTCTCACTCCACGGCTGGGACGAAGCCGCGAAAGGTGCCGTTGTCGCCGGGACGGTCGGGGGGACTCGTGGCGCGGGACTCAGGGTTCCCCATGCGGAGGCCCCCAGGCTCAGGCCCCTGGCAACGGAAGGCTGAGCAAGCAGGCCCGGGCCCGGGCCCGGCGTTTGGGGTTGGCCCGGCCCCAGCGGCCGGCGCCAGGGAGGGGACCCCCGGAGGCTGAGGAGCGGGAGGCGTCGGCCTCCCCGGGGCCCGCCTCTCGGTGCTCCTCCTGGCGGTGCCGGAACGAGACGACACGCGATCCCGGACAGGGCCCCGGGGGGGCGGCCCTGCGGCCCTCTGGTGCCCGAAGTGTGTTCGCCGGGCGTTTTCCGGCCAATTCTCACGAGCGTTCTGCCCAAATCGGGATCGATTTGGGCAGAACGCTCGTGAGAATTGGCCGCGTTGGGCAGCCCTGGTCAGGGCCCAGTGCCGCGTGGAGCAGGGCCCTTTCTCATTCGGGGCATGGCGCGGCCACCCGGAAAACGAGCCGCGGCGATGGGGCGCGGCCGGCGCCCCGGCGCCGGGGACTTTCCCCGAGCTGAGTGCATGGAGGCGCCGTGGCCGGGCTTCCGCCTCCGCCGTGGCGGGCGGCCGGGGCGCCCGTGGAGGGGGCTGGCCTCTGTGGGGGAACGGAGTGATCTCTCACTCCACGGCTGGGACGAAGCCGCGAAAGGTGCCGTTTTCGCCGGGACGGTCGGGGGGACTCGTGGCGCGGGACTCAGGGTTCCCCATGCGGAGGCCCCCAGGCTCAGGCCCCTGGCAACGGAAGGCTGAGCAAGCAGGCCCGGGCCCGGGCCCGGCTTCCGGGGCTGGCCCGGCCCCGCCGGCCGGCGCCAGGGAGGGGACCCCCGAAGGCTGAGGTGCGGGAGGCGTCGGGCTCCACGGGTCCCGCCTCCCAGAGCTCCTCCTGGCGGTGCCGGAACGCCACGACACGCGATCCCGGACAGGGCCCCGGGGGGGCGGCCCTGCGGCCCTCTGGTGCCCGAAGTGTGTTCACCGGGCGTTTTCCGGCCAATTCTCACGAGCGTTCTGCCCAAATCGGGATCGATTTGGGCAGAACGCTCGTGAGAATTGGCCGGCGTTGGGCAGCCCTGGTCAGCGCCCAGGGCCACGTGGAGCAGGGCCCTTTCTCACTCGGGGCATGTCGCGGCCACCCGGAAAACGAGCCGCAAAGATGGGGCGCGGCCGGCGGCCCCGGCGCCGGGGAGTTTTCCCCGAGCAGAGTGGATGGAGGCGCCGTGGCCGGGCTTCCCACTCCGCCGTGGCGGGCGGCCGGGGCGCCCGTGGAGGGGGCTGGCCTCTGGGGGGGAACGGAGTGATCTCTCACTCCACGGCTGGGACGAAGCCGCGAAAGGTGCCGTTGTCGCCGGGACGGTCGGGGGGACTCGTGGCGCGGGACTCAGGGTTCCCCATGCGGAGGCCCCCAGGCTCAGGCCCCTGGCAACGGAAGTTTGAGCAAGCAGGCCCGGGCCCGGGCCCGGTTTTCGGGGCTGGCCCGGCCCCGGCGGCCGGCGCCAGGGAGGGGACCCCCGGAGGCTGAGGAGCGGGAGGCGTCGGCCTCCCCTGGGCCCGCCTCCCGGAGCTCCTCCTGGCGGTGCCGGAACGAGACGACACGCGATCCCGGACAGGGCCTTGGGGGGGCGGCCCTGCGGCCCTCTGGTGCCCGAAGTGTGTTCGCCGGGCGTTTTCCGGCCAATTCTCACGAGCGTTCTGCCCAAATCGGGATCGATTTGGGCAGAACGCTCGTGAGAATTGGCCGGCGTTGGGCAGCCCTGGTCAGCGCCCAGTGCCGCGTGGAGCAGGGCCCTTTCTCGCTCGGGGCATGGCGCAGCCACCCGGAAAACGAGCCGCGACGATGGGGCGCGGCCGGCGGCCCCGGCGCCGGGGAGTTTTCCCCGAGCAGAGTGGATGGAGGCGCCGTGGCCGGGCGTACGCCTCCGCCGTGGTGGGCGGCCGGGGCGCCCGTGGAGGGGGCTGGCCTCTGTGGGGGAACGGATTGATCTCTCACTCCACCGTTGGGACGAAGCCGCGAAAGGTGCCGTCGTCACCGGGACGGTCGGGGGGACTGGTGGCGCGGGACTCAGTGTTCCCCATGCGGAGGCCCCCAGGCTCAGGCCCCTGGCAACGGAAGGCTGAGCAAGCAGGCCCGGGCCCGGGCCCGGCTTTCGGGGCTGGCCCGGCCCCAGCGGCCGGCGCCAGGGAGGGGACCCCCGGAGGCTGAGGAGCGGGAGGCGTCGGCCTCCCCGGGGCCCGCCTCCCGGAGCTCCTCCTGGCGGTGCCGGAACGCGAGGACACGCGATCCCGGACAGGGCCCCGGGGGGGCGGCCCTGCGGCCCTCTGGTGCCCGAAGTGTGTTCGCCGGGCGTTTTCCGGCCAATTCTCACGAGCGTTCTGCCCAAATCGATCCCGATTTGGGCAGAACGCTCGTGAGAATTGGCCGGCGTTGGGCAGCCCTGGTCAGCGCCCAGGGCCGCGTGGAGCAGGGCCCTTTCTCGCTCGGGGCATGGCGCGGCCACCCGGAAAACGAGCCGCGACGATGGGGCGCGGCCGGCGGCCCCGGCGCCGGGGAGTTTTCCCCGAGCAGAGTGGATGGAGGCGCCGTGACCGGGCGTCCGCCTCCGCCGTGGCGGGCGGCCGGGGCGCCCGTGGAGGGGGCTGGCCTCTGTGGGGGAACGGAGTGATCTCTCACTCCACGGCTGGGACGAAGCCGCGAAAGGTGCCGTCGTCGCCGGGACGGTCGGGGGGACTCGTGGCGCGGGACTCAGGGTTCCCCATGCGGAGGCCCCCAGGCTCAGGCCCCTGGCAACGGAAGGCTGAGCAAGCAGGCCCAGGCCCGGGCCCGGCTTTCGGGGCTGGCCCGGCCCCAGCGGCCGGCGCCAGGGAGGGGACCCCCGGAGGCTGAGGAGCGGGAGGCGTCAGCCTCCGCGGGGCCCGCCTCCCGGAGCTCCTCCTGGCGGTGCCGGAACGCGACGAAACGCGATCCCGGACAGGGCCCCGGGGGGGCGGCCCTGCGGCCCTCTGGTGCCCGAAGTGTGTTCGCCGGGCGTTTTCCGGCCAATTCTCACGAGCGTTCTGCCCAAATCGGGATCGATTTGGGCAGAACGCTCGTGAGAATTGGCCGGCGTTGGGCAGCCCTGGTCAGCGCCCAGGGCCGCGTGGAACAGGGCCCTTTCTCGCTCGGGGCATGGCGCGGCTACCCGGAAAAAGAGCCGCGACGATGGGGCGCGGCCAGCGGCCCCGGCGCCGGGGAGTTTTCCCCGAGCAGAGTGGATGGAGGCGCCGTGGCCAGGCGTCTGCCTCCGCCGTGGCGGGCGGCCGGGGCGCCCGTGGAGGGGGCTGGCTTCTGTGGGGGAACGGAGTGATCTCTCACTCCACGGCTGGGACGAAGCCGCGAAAGGTGCCGTCGTCGCCGCGACGGTCGGGGGGACTCGTCGCGCGGGACTCAGGGTTCCCCATGCGGAGGCCCCCAGGCTCAGGACCCTGGCAACGGAAGGCTGAGCAAGCAGGCCCGGGCCGGGCCCGGTTTCGGGGCTGGCCCGGCCCCAGCGGCCGGCGCCAGGGAGTGGACCCCCGGAGGCTGAGGAGCGGGAGGCGTCGGCCTCCCCGGGGCCCGCCTCCCGGAGCTCCTCCTGGCGGTGCCGGAACGCGACGACACGCGATCCCGGACAGGGCCCCGGGGGGGCGGCCCTGCGGCCCTCTGGTGCCCGAAGTGTGTTCGCCGGGCGTTTTCCGGCCAATTCTCACGAGCGTTCTGCCCAATTCGGGATCGATTTGGGCAGAACGCTCGTGAGAATTGGCCGGCGTTGGGCAGCCCTGGTCAGCGCCCAGGGCCGCGTGGAGCAGGGCCCTTTCTCGCTCGGGGCATGTCGCGGCCACCCGGAAAACGAGCCGCGACGATGGGGCGCGGCCGGCGGCCCCGGCGCCGGGGACTTTCCCCCAGCTGAGTGCATGGAGGCGCCGTGGCCGGGCTTCCGCCTCCGCCGTGGCGGGCGGCCGGGGCGCCCGTGGAGGGGGCTGGCCTCTGTGGGGGAACGGAGTGATCTCTCACTCCACGGCTGGGACGAAGCCGCGAAAGGTGCCGTTTTCGCCGGGACGGTCGGGGGGACTCGTGGCGCGGGACTCAGGGTTCCCCATGCGGAGGCCCCCAGGCTCAGGCCCCTGGAAACGGAAGGCTGAGCAAGCAGGCCCGGGCCCGGGCCCGGCTTCCGGGGCTGGCCCGGCCCCGCCGGCCGGCGCCAGGGAGGGGACCCCCGAAGGCTGAGGTGCAGGAGGCGTCGGGCTCCACGGGGCCCGCCTCCCAGAGCTCCTCCTGGCGGTGCCGGAACGCGACGACACGCGATCCCGGACAGGGCCCCGGGGGGGCGGCCCTGCGGCCCTCTGGTGCCCGAAGTGTGTTCACCGGGCGTTTTCCGGCCAATTCTCACGAGCGTTCTGCACAAATCGGGATCGATTTGGGCAGAACGCTCGTGAGAATTGGCCGGCGTTGGGCAGCCCTGGTCAGCGCCCAGGGCCACGTGGAGCAGGGCCCTTTCTCACTCGGGGCATGTCGCGGCCACCCGGAAAACGAGCCGCAAAGATGGGGCGCGGCCGGCGGCCCCGGCGCCGGGGAGTTTTCCCCGAGCAGAGTGGATGGAGGCGCCGTGGCCGGGCTTCCCACTCCGCCGTGGCGGGCGGCCGGGGCGCCCGTGGAGGGGGCTGGCCTCTGGGGGGGAACGGAGTGATCTCTCACTCCACGGCTGGGACGAAGCCGCGAAAGGTGCCGTTGTCGCCGGGACGGTCGGGGGGAGTCGTGGCTCGGGACTCAGGGTTCCCCATGCGGAGGCCCCCAGGCTCAGGCCCCTGGCAACGGAAGTTTGAGCAAGCAGGCCCGGGCCCGGGCCCGGATTCCGGGGCTGGCCCGGCCCCGGCGGCCGGCGCCAGGGAGGGGACCCCCGGAGGCTGAGGAGCGGGAGGCGTTGGCCTCCCCGGGGCCCGCCTCCCGGAGCTCCTCCTGGCGGTGCCGGAACGCGACGACCCTCGATCCCGGACAAGGCCCCGGGGGGGCGGCCCTGCGTCCTGTGGTGCCCGAAGTGTGTTCGCCGGACGTTTTCCGGCCAATTCTCACGAGCGTTCTGCCCAAATCGGGATCGATTTGGGCAGAACGTTCGTGAGAATTGGCCAGCATTGGGCAGCCCTGGTCAGCGCCCACTTTCGCGTGGAGCAGGGCCCTTTCTCGCTCGGGGCATGGCGCGGCCAGCCGGAAAACGAGCCGCTACGATGGGGCGCGGCCGGCGGCCCCGGCGCCGGGGAGTTTTCCCCGAGCAGAGTGGATGGAGGCGCCGTGGCCGGGCTTCCCACTCCGCCGTGGCGGGCGGCCGGGCGCCCGTGGAGGGGGCTGGCCTCTGTGGGGGAACGGAGTGATCTCTCACTCCACGGCTGGGACGAAGCCGCGAAAGGTGCCGTTGCGGGATCGATTTGGGCAGAACGCTCGTGAGAATTGGCCGGCGTTGGGCAGCCCTGGTCAGAGCCCAGTGCCGCGTGGAGCAGGGCCCTTTCTCGCTCGTGGCATGTCGCGGCCACCCGGAAAACGAGCCGCGACGATGGGGCGCGGCCTACAGCCGCGGCGCCGGGGAGTTTTCCCCGAGCAGAGTGGATGGAGGCGCCGTGGCCGGGCGTCCGCCTCCGCCGTGGCGGGCGGCCGGGGCGCCCCTGGAGGGGGCTGGCCTCTGTGGGGGAACGGAGTGATCTCTCACTCCACGGCTGGGACGAAGCCGCGAAAGGTGCCGTCGTCGCCGGGACGGTCGGGGGACTCGTGGCGCGGGACTCAGGGTTCCCCATGCGGAGGCCCCCAGGCTCAGGCCCCTGGCAACGGAAGGCTGAGCAAGCAGGCCCGGGCCCTGGCCCGGCTTTCGGGGCTGGCCCGGCCCCAGCGGCCGGCGCCAGGGAGGGGACCCCCGGAGGCTGAGGAGCGGGAGGCGTCGGCCTCCGCGCGGTCCGCCTCCCGGAGCTCCTCCTGGCGGTGCCGGAACGCGACGACACGCGATCCCGGACAGGGCCCCGGGGGGGCGGCCCTGCGGCCCTCTGGTGCCCGAAGTGTGTTCGCCGGGCGTTTTCCGGCCAATTCTCACGAGCGTTCTGCCCAAATCGGGATCGATTTGGGCAGAACGCTCGTGAGAATTGGCCGGCGTTGGGCAGCCCTTGTCAGCGCCCAGGGCCGCGTGGAACAGGGCCCTTTCTCGCTCGGGGCATGTCGCGGCCACCCGGAAAACGAGCCGCGACGATGGGGCGCGGCCGGCGGCCCCGGCGCCTGGGAGTTTTCCCCGAGCGGAGTGGATGGAGGCGCCATGGCCGGGCGTCCGCCTCCGCCGTGGCGGGCGGCCGGGCGCCCGTGGAGGGGGCTGGCCTCTGTGGGGGAACGGAGTGATCTCTCACTCCACGGCTGGGACGAAGCCGCGAAAGGTGCCGTTGTCGCCGGGACGGTCGGGGGGACTCGTGGCGCGGGACTCAGGGTTCCCCATGCGGAGGCCCCCAGGCTCAGGCCCCTGGCAACGGAAGGCTGAGCAAGCAGGCCCGGGCCCGGGCCCGGTTTTCGGGGCTGGCCCGGCCCCGGCGGCCGGCGCCAGGGAGGGGACCCCCGGAAGCTGAGGAGCGGGAGGCGTCGGCCTCCCCGGGGCCCGCCTCCCGGAGCTCCTCCTGGCGGTGCCGGAACGAGACGACACGCGATCTCGGACAGGGCCTTGGGGGGGCGGCCCTGCGGCCCTCTGGTGCCCGAAGTGTGTTCGCCGGGCGTTTTCCGGCCAATTCTCACGAGCGTTCTGCCCAAATCGGGATCGATTTGGGCAGAACGCTCGTGAGAATTGGCCGGCGTTGGGCAGCCCTGGTCAGCGCCCAGTGCCGCGTGGAGCAGGGCCCTTTCTCGCTCGTGGCATGTCGCGGCCACCCGGAAAACGAGCCGCGACGATGGGGCGCGGCCGGCGGCCCCGGCGCCGGGGACTTTCCCCGAGCTGAGTGCATGGAGGCGCCGTGGCCGGGCTTCCGCCTCCGCCGTGGCGGGCGGCCGGGGCGCCCGTGGAGGGGGCTGGCCTCTGTGGGGGAACGGAGTGATCTCTCACTCCACGGCTGGGACGAAGCCGCGAAAGGTGCCGTTTTCGCCGGGACGGTCGGGGGACTCGTGTGGCGGGACTCAGGTTTCCCCATGGGGAGGCCCACAGGCTCAGGCCCCTGGCAACGGAAGGCTGAGCAAGCAGTCCCGGGCCCGGGCCCGGCTTTCGGGGCTGGCCCGGCCCCAGCTGCCGGCACCAGGGAGGGGACCCCCGGAGGCTGAGGAGCGAGAGGCGTCGGCCTCCCCGCGGCACGACTCCCGGAGCTCCTCCTAGCGGTGCCGGAACGCGACGACACGCGATCCCGGACAGGGCCCCGGTTGGGGGGCCGCCCTGCGGCCCTGTGGTGCCCGAAGTGTGTTCGCCGGGCGTTTTCCGGGCAATTCTCACGAGCGTTCTGCCCAAATCGGGATCGATTTGGGCAGAACGCTCGTGAGAATTGGCCGGCGTTGGGCAGCCCTGGTCAGCGCCCAGTTCCGCGTGGAGCAGGGCCCTTTCTCGCTTGGCGCATGTCGCGGCCACCCGGAAAACCAGACGCGACGATGGGGCGCGGCCGGCAGCCGCAGTCCCGGGGAGTTTTCCTCGAGCAGAGTGGATGGAGTCGCCGTGGCCGGGCGTCCGCCTCCGCCGTGGCGGGCGGCCGGGGCGCCCCTGGAGGGGCTGGCCTCTGTGGGGAAACGGACTGGTCTCTCACTCCGCGGCTAGGACGAAGCCGCGAAAGGTGCCGTTGTCGCCGGGACGGTCGGGGGACTCGTGGCGCGGGACTCAGGGTTCCCCATGGGGAGGCCCCCAGTCTCAGGCCCCTGGCAACGGAAGGCTGAGCAAGCAGGCCCGGGCCCGGGCCCGGCTTTCGGGGCTGGCCCGGCCCCAGCTGCCGGCGCCAGGGAGGGGACCCCCGGAGGCTGAGGAGCGGGAGGCGTCGGCCTCCCCGGGGCACGCCTCCCGGAGCTCCTCCTGGCGGTGCCGGAACGCGACGACACGCGATCCCGGACAGGGACCCGGGGGGGCCGTCCTGCGGCCCTGTGGTTCCCGAAGTTTTTCGCCGGGCGTTTTCCGGCCAATTCTCACTAGCATTCAGCTCGTGAGTATTGGCCGGCGTTGGGCAGCCCTGGTCAGCGCCCAGTTCCGCGTGGAGCAGGGCCCTTTCTCGCTCGGGGCATGTCGCGGCCACCCGGAAAACGAGCCGCGACGATGGGGCGCGGCCGGCGGCCGCGGCGCCGGGGAGTTTTCCCCGAGCAGAGTGGATGGAGGCGCCGTGGCCGGGCGTCCGCCCCCGCCGTGGCGGGCGGCCGGGGCGCCCGTGGAGGGGGCTGGCCTCTGTGGGGGAACGGAGTGATCTCTCATTCCACGGCTGGGACGAAGCCGCGAAAGGTGCCGTTGTCGCCGGGACCGTCGGGGGGACTCGTGGCGCGGGAATCAGGGTTCCCCATGCGGAGGCCCCCAGGCTCAGGCCCCTGGCAACGGAAGGCTGAGCAAGCAGGCCCGGGCCCGGGCCCGGCTTACGGGGCTGGCCCGGCCCCGGCGGCCGGCGCCAGGGAGGGGACCCCCAGAGACTGAGGAGCGGGAGGCATCGGCCTCCCCGGGGCCCGCCTCCCGGAGCTCCTCCTGGCGGTGCCGGAACGCGACGACACGCGATCCCGGACAGGGCCCCGAGGGGGGGGCCGCCCTGCTGCCCTGTGGTGCCGAAGTGGGTTCGCCGGGCGTTTTCCGGCCAATTCTCACGAGCGTTCTGCCCAAATCGGGATCGATTTGGGCAGAACGCTCGTGAGAATTGGACGGCGTTGGGCAGCCCTGGTCAGCGCCCAGTTCCGCGTGGAGCAGGGCCCTTTCTCGCTCGGGGCGTGTCGCGGCCACCGGGAAAATGAGCCGCGACGTTGGGACGCGGCCGGCAGCTGCGGCGCCGGGGAGTTTTCCCCGAGCAGAGTGGATGGAGGCGCCGAGGCCGGGAGTCCGCCTCCGCCGTGGCGGGCGGCCGCGGCGCCCGAGGAGGGGGCTGGCCACTGTGGGGAAACGGATTGATCTCTCACTCCACGGCTGGGACGAAGACGCGAAAGGTGCCGTTGTCGCCGGGACGGTCGGGGGACTCGTGGCGCGGGACTCAGGGTTCCCCATGGAGAGGCCCCCAGGCTCAGGCCCCTGGCAACGGAAGGCTGAGCAAGCAGGCCCGGGCCCAGGCCCGGCTTTCAGGGCTGGCCCCTCCCCAGCTGCCGGCGCCAGGGAGGGGACCCCCGGAGGCTGAGGAGCGGGAGGCGTCGGCCTCCCCGCGGCACGCCTCCCGGAGCTCCTCCTGGCGGTGCCGGAACGCGACGACACGCGATCCCGGACAGGGCCCCTGGGGGGGGGCGGCCCTGCGGCCCTGTGGTGCCCGAAGTGTGTACTCCGGGCGTTTTCCAGCCAATTCTCACGAGCGTTCTGCCCAAATCGGGATCGATTTGGGCAGAACGCTCGTGAGAATTGGACGGCGTTGGGCAGCCCTCGTCAGCGCCCAGTTCCGCGTGGAGCAGGGCCCTTTCTCGCTGGGGGCATGTCGCGGCCACCCGGAAAACGAGCCGCGACGCCGCGGAGATTTCCCCGAGCAGTGTGGATGGAGGCGCCGTAGCCGGGCATCCGCCTCCGCCGTGGCGGGCAGCCGGGGCGCCCCTGGAGGGGGCTGGCCTCTGTGGGGAAACGGACTGGTCTCTCACTCCGCGGCTAGGAGGAAGCCGCGAAAGGTGCCGTTGTGGCCGGGACGGTCGGGGGACTCGTGGTGCGGGACTCAGGGTTCCCCATGGGGAGGCCCCCAGGCTCAGGCCCCTGGCAACGGAAGGCTGAGCAAGCAGGCCCGGGCCCGGGCCCGGCTTTCGGGGCTGGCCCGGCCCCAGCTGCCGGCGCCAGGGAGGGGACCCCCGGAGGCTGAGGAGCGGGAGGCGTCGGCCTCCCCGCGGCACGCCTCCCGGAGCTCCTCCTGGCGGTGCCGGAACGCGACGACACGCGATCCCGGACAGGGCCCCTGGGGGGGCCGCCCTGCGGCCCTGTGGTGCCCGAAGTGTGTTCGCCGGGCGTTTTCCGGCCAATTCTCACGAGCGTTCTGCCCAAATCGGGATCGATTTGGGCAGAACGCTCGTGAGAATTGGCCGGCGTTGGGCAGCCCTGGTCAGCGCCCAGATCCGCGTGGAGCAGGGCCCTTTCTCGCTCGGGGCATGTCGCGGCCACGCGGAAAACGAGCCGCGACGATGGGGCGCGGCCGGCAGCCGCGGCGCCGGGGAGTTTTCCCCGAGCAGAGTGGATGGAGGCGCCGTGGCCGGGCGTCCGCCTCCGCCGTGGCGGGCGGCCGGGGCGCCCCTGGAGGGGGCTGGCCTCTGTGGGGAAACGGACTGCTCTTGCACTCCGCGGCTAGGACGAAGCCGCGAAAGGTGCCGCTGTGGCCGGGACGGTCGGGGGACTCGTGGCGCGGGACTCAGTGTTCCCCATGGGGAGGCCCCCAGGCTCAGGCCCCTGGCAACGGAAGGCTGAGCAAGCAGGCCCGGGCCCGGGCCCGGCTTTCGGGGCTGGCCCGGCCCCAGCAGCCGGCGCCAGGGAGGGGACCCCCGGAGGCTGAGGAGCGGGAGGCGTCGGCCTCACCGCGGCACGCCTCCCGGAGCTCCTCCTGGCGGTGCCGGAACGCGACGACACGCGGTCCCGGAAAGGGCCCCGGGGGGGCCGCCCTGCGGCCCTGTGGTGCCCGAAGTGTGTTCGCCGGGCGTTTTCCGTCCAATTCTCACGAGCGTTCTGCCCAAATCGGGATCGATTTAGGCAGAACGCTCGTGAGAATTGGCCGGCGTTGGGCAGCCCTGGTCAGCGCCCAGTTCCGCTTGGAGCAGGGCCCTTTCTCGCTCGGGGCATGTCGCGGCCACCCGGAAAACGAGCCGCGACGATGGGGCGCGGCCGGCAGCCGCGGCGTCGGGGAGTTTTCCCCGAGCAGAGTGGATGGAGGCGCCGTGGCCGGTCGTCCGCCTCCGCCGTGGCGGGCGGCCGGGGCGCCCCTGGAGGGGGCTGGCCTCTGTGTGGAAACGGACTGGTCTCTCACTCCGCGGCTAGGACGAAGCCGCGAAAGGTGCCGTTGTGGCCGGGACGGTCGGGGGACTCGTGGCGCGGGACTCAGGGTTCCCCATGGGGAGGCCCCCAGGCTCAGGCCCCTGGCAACGGAAGGCTGAGCAAGCAGGCCCGGTCCCGGGCCGGGCTTTCGGGGCTGGCCCCGCCCCAGCTGCCGGCGCCAGGGAGGGGACCCCCGGAGGCTGAGGAGCGGGAGGCGTCGGCCTCCCCGCGGCACGCCTCCCGGAGCTCCTCCTGGCGGTGCCGGTACGCGACAACACGCGATCCCGGACAGGGCCCCGGGGGGGGCCGCCCTGCGGCCCTGTGCTGCCCGAAGTGTGTTCGCCGGGCGTTTTCCGGCCAATTCTCACGAGCGTTCTGCCCAAATCGGGATCGATTTGGGCAGAACGCTCGTGAGAATTGGCCGGCGTTGGGCAGCCCTGGTCAGCGCCCAGTTCCGCGTGGAGCAGGGCCCTTTCTCGCTCGGGGCATGTCGCGGCCACCCAGAAAACGAGCCGCGACGATGGGGCGCGGCCGGCAGCCGCGGCGCCGGGGAGTTTTCCCCGAGCAGAGTGGATGGAGGCGCCGTGGCCGGGCGTCCGCCTCCGCCGTGGCGGGCGGCCGGGGCGCCCCTGGAGGGGGCTGGCCTCTGTGGGGAAACGGACTGGTCTCTCACTCCGCGGCTAGGACGAAGCCGTGAAAGGTGCCGTTGTGGCCGGGACGGTCGGGGGACTCGTGGCGCGGGACTCAGGTTTCCCCATGGGGAGGCCCCCAGGCTCAGGCCCCTGGCAACGGAAGGCTGAGCAATCAGGCCTGGGCCCGGGCCCGGCTTTCGGGGCTGGCCCGGCCCCAGCTGCCGGCGCCAGGGAGGGGACCCCCGGAGGCTGAGGAGCGGGAGGCGTCGGCCTCCCCGCGGCACGCCTCCCGGAGCTCCTCCTGGCGGTGCCAGAACGCGACGACACGCGATCCCGGACAGGGCCCCGGGGGGGGCCGCCCTGCGGCCCTGTGGTGCCCGAAGTGTGTTCGCCGGGCGTTTTCCGGCCAATTCTCACGAGCGTTCTGCCCAAATCGGGATCGATTTGGGCAGAACGCTCGTGAGAATTGGCCGGCGTTGGGCAGCCCTGGTCAGCGCCCAGTTCCGCGTGGAGCAGGGCCCTTTCTCGCTCGGGGCATGTCGCGGCCACCCGGAAAACGAGCCGCGACAATGGGGCGTGGCCGGCAGAAGCGGCGCCAGGGAGTTTTCCCCGAGCAGAGTGGATGGAGGCGCCGTGGTCGGGCGTCCGCCTCCGCACTGTCGGGCGGCCGGGGCGCCCCTGGAGGGGGCTGGCCTCTGTGGGGAAACGGACTGGTCTCTCACTCCGCGGCTAGGACGAAGCCGCGAAAGGTGCCGTTGTGGCCGGGACGGTCGGGGGACTCGTGGCGCGGGACTCAGGGTTCCCCATGGGGAGGCCCCCAGGCTCAGGCCCCTGGCAACGGAAGGCTGAGCAAGCATGCCCGGGCCCGGGCCCGGCTTTCGGGGCTGGCCCGGCCCCAGCTGCCGGCGCCAGGGAGGGGACACCCGGAGGATGAGGAGCGGGAGGCGTCGGCCTCCCCGCGGCACGCCTCCCAGAGCTCCTCCTGGCGGTGCCGGAACGCGACGACACGCGGTCCCGGACAGGGCCCCGGGGGGGGCCGCCCTGCGGACCTGTGGTGCCCGAAGTGTGTTCGGCGGGCGTTTTCCGGCCAATTCTCACGAGCGTTCTGCCCAAATCGGGATCGATTTGGGCAGAACGCTCGTGAGAATTGGCCGGCTTTGGGCAGCCCTGGTCAGCGCCCAGTTCGGCGTGGAGCAGGGCCCTTTCTCGCTCGGGGCATGTCGCGGCCACCCGGAAAACGAGCCGCGTCGATGGGGCGCGGCCGGCAGCCGCGGCACCGGGGAGTTTTCGCCGAGCAGAGTGGATGGAGGCGCCGTGGTCGGGCGTCCGCCTCCGCAGTGGCGGGCGGCCGGGGCGCCCCTGGAGGGGGCTGGCCTCTGTGGGGAAACGGACTGGTCTCTCACTCCGCGGCTAGGACGAAGCCGCAAAAGGTGCCGTTGTGGCCGGGACGGTCGGGGGACTCGTGGCGCGGGACTCAGGGTTCCCCATGGGGAGGCCCCCAGGCTCAGGCCCCTGGCAACGGAAGGCTGAGCAAGCAGGCCCGGGCCCGGGCCCGGCTTTCGGGGCTGGCCCGGCCCCAGCTGCCGGCGCCAGGGTGGGAACCCCCGGAGGCTGAGGAGCGGGAGTCGTCCGCCTCCCCACGGCACGCCTCCCGGAGCTCCTCCTGGTGGTGCCGGACCGCGACGACACGCGGTCCCGGACAGGGCCCCGGGGGGGGCGGCCCTGCGGCCCTGTGGTGCCCGAAGTGTGTTCGCCGGGCGTTTTCCGGCCAATTCTCACGAGCGTTCTGCCCAAATCGGGATCGATTTGGGCAGAACGCTCGTGAGAATTGGCCGGCGTTGGGCAGCCCTGGTCAGCGCCCAGTTCCGCGTGGAGCAGGGCCCTTTCTCGCTCGGGGCATGTCGCGGCCACCCGGAAAACGAGCCGCGACGAAGGGGCGCGGCCGTCAGCCGCGGCGCCAGGGAGTTTTCCCCGAGCAGAGTGGATGGAGGCGCCGTGGCCGGGCGTCCGCCTCTGCCGTGGCGGGCGGCCGGGGCGCCCCTGGAGGGGGTTGGCCTCTGTGGGGAAACGGACTGGTCTCTCACTCCGCGGCTAGGACGAAGCCGCGAAAGGTGCCGCTGTCGCCGGGACGTTCGGGGGACTCGTGGCGCGGGACTCAGGGTTCCCCATGGGGAGGCCCCCAGGCTCAGGCCCCTGGCAACGGAAGGCTGAGCAAGCAGGCTCGGGCCCGGGCCCGGCTTTCGGGGCTGGCCCGGCCCCAGCTGCCGGCGCCAGGGAGGGGACCCCCGGAGGCTGAGGAGCGGGACGCGTCGGCCTCCCCGCGGCACGGCTCCTGGAGCTCCTCCTGCCGGTGCCGGAACGCGACGATACGCGGTCCCGGACAGGGCCCCGGGGGGGGCCGCCCTGCGGCCCTGTGGTGCCCGAAGTGTGTTCGCCGGGAGTTTTCCGGCCAATTCTCACGAGCGTTCTGCCCAAATCGGGATCGATTTGGGCAGAACGCTCGTGAGAATTGGCCGGCGTTGGGCAGCCCTGGTCAGCGCCCAGTTCCGCGTGGAGCAGGGCCCTTTCTCGCTCGGGGCATGTCGCGGCCACCCGGAAAACGAGCCGCGAAGATGGGGCGCGGCCGGCAGCCGCGGCGCCGGGGAGTTTTCCCCGAGCAGAGTGGATGGAGGCGCCGTGGCCGGGCGTCCGCCTCCGCCGTGGCGGGCGGCCTGGGCGCCCCTGGAGGGGGCTGGCCTCTGTGGGGAAACGGACTGGTCTCTCACTCCGCGGCTAGGACGAATCCGCGAAAGGTGCCGTTGTCGCCGGGACGGTCGGGGGACTCGTGGCGCGGGACTCAGGGTTCCCCATGGGGAGGCCCCCAGGCTCAGGCCGCTGACAACGGAAGGCTGAGCAAGCAGGCCTCGACCGGGCCCGGCTTTCGGGGCTGGCCCGGCCCCAGTTGCCAGCGAAGGGAGGGGACCACCAGAGTCTGAGGAGCGCGAGGCGTCGACTTGCCCACGCCAGCCTCACGGAGCTCCTCCTGGCTGTGCCGGATCGCGACGACACGCGATCCCGGACAGGGCCCCGGGGGGGCGGCCCTAAGGCCCTGTGGTGCCCGAAGTGTGTTCGTCGGGCGTCTTCCGGCCAATTCTCACGAGCGTTCTGCCCAGAATTGGCCGGCGTTGGGCAGCCCTGGTCAGCGCCCAGTTCCGCGTGGAGCAGGGCCCTTTCTCGCTCAGGGCATGTCGCGGCCACCCGGAAAATGAGCCGCGATGATGGGGCGCGGCCGGCGGCCCCGGCGCCGGGGAGTTTTCCCCGAGCAGAGTGGATGGAGGCGCCGAGGCCGGGAGACCGCCTCCGCCGTGGCGGGCGGCCGCGGCGCCCGAGGAGGGGGCTGGCCACTGTGGGGAAACGGATTGATCTCTCACTCCACGGCTGGGACGAAGACGCGAAAGGTGCCGTTGTCGCCGGGACGGTCGGGGGACTCGTGGCGCGGGACTCAGGGTTCCCCATGGAGAGGCCCCCAGGCTCAGGCCCCTGGCAACGGAAGGCTGAGCAAGCAGGCCCGGGCCCAGGCCCGGCTTTCAGGGCTGGCCCGGCCCCAGCTGCCGGCGCCAGGGAGGGGACCCCCGGAGGCTGAGGAGCGGGAGGCGTCGGCCTCCCCGCGGCACGCCTCCCGGAGCTCCTCCTGGCGGTGCCGGAACGCGACGACACGCGATCCCGGACAGGGCCCCGGGGGGGGGCGGCCCTGCGGCCCTGTGGTGCCCGAAGTGTGTACTCCGGGCGTTTTCCAGCCAATTCTCACAAGCGTTCTGCCCAAATCGGGTTCGATTTGGGCAGAACGCTCGTGAGAATTGGCCGGCGTTGGGCAGCCCTCGTCAGCGCCCAGTTCCGCGTGGAGCAGGGCCCTTTCTCGCTGGGGGCATGTCGCGGCCACCCGGAAAACGAGCCGCGACGCCGCGGAGATTTCCCCGAGCAGTGTGGATGGAGGCGCCGTGGCCGGGCACCCGCCTCCGCCGTGGCGGGCAGCCGGGGCGCCCCTGGAGGGGGCTGGCCTCTGTGGGGAAACGGACTGGTCTCTCACTCCGCGGCTAGGAGGAAGCCGCGAAAGGTGCCGTTGTGGCCGGGACGGTCGGGGGACTCGTGGCGCGGGACTCAGGGTTCCCCATGGGGAGGCCCCCAGGCTCAGGCCCCTGGCAACGGAAGGCTGAGCAAGCAGGCCCGGGCCGGGGCCCGGCTTTCGGGGCTGGCCCGGCCCCAGCTGCCGGCGCCAGGGAGGGGACCCCCGGAGGCTGAGGAGCGGGAGGCGTCGGCCTCCCCGCGGCACGCCTCCCGGAGCTCCTCCTGGCGGTGCCGGAACGCGACGACACGCGATCCCGGACAGGGCCCCGGGGGGGGCCGCCCTGCGGCCCTGTGGTGCCCGAAGTGTGTTCGCCGGGCGTTTTCCGGCCAATTCTCACGAGCGTTCTGCCCAAATCGGGATCGATTTGGGCAGAACGCTCGTGAGAATTGGCCGGCGTTTGGCAGCCCTGGTCAGCGCCCAGTTCCGCGTGGAGCAGGGCCCTTTCTCGCTCGGGGCATGTCGCGGCCACCCGGAAAACGAGCCGCGACGATGGGGCGCGGCCGGCAGCCGCGGCGCCGGGGAGTTTTCCCCGAGCAGAGTGGATGGAGGCGCCGTGGCCGGGCGTCCGCCTCCGCCGTGGCGGGCGGCCGGGGCGCCCCTGGAGGGGGCTGGCCTCTGTGTGGAAACGGACTGCTCTCTCACTCCGCGGCTAGGACGAAGCCGCGAAAGGTGCCGTTGTGGCCGGGACGGTTGGGGGACTCGTGGGGCGGGACTCAGGGTTCCCCAAATGGAGGCCCCCAGGCTCAGGCCCCTGGCAACGGAAGGCTGAGCAAGCAGGCCCGGGCCCGGGCCCGGCTTTCGGGGCTGGCCCGGCCCCAGCTGCCGGCGCCAGGGAGGGGACCCCCGGAGGCTGAGGAGCGGGAGGCGTCGGCCTCCCCGCGGCACGCCTCCCGGAGCTCCTCCTGGCGGTGCCGGAACGCGACGACACGCAATCCCGGACAGGGCCCCGGGGGGGGCCGCCCTGCGGCCCTGTGCTGCCCGAAGTGTGTTCGCCGGGCGTTTTCTGGCCAATTCTCACGAGCGTTCTGCCCAAATCGGGATCGATTTGGGCAGAACGCTCGTGAGAATTGGCCGGCGTTGGGCAGCCCTGGTCAGCGCCCAGTTCCGCGTGGAGCAGGGCCCTTTCTCGCTCGGGGCATGTCGCGGCCACCCGGAAAACGAGCCACGACGATGGGGTGCGGCCGGCAGCCGCGGCGCCGGGGAGTTTTCCCCGAGCAGAGTGGATGTAGGCGCCGTGGCCGGGCGTCCGCCTCCGCCGTGGCGGGCGGCCGGGGTGCCCCTGGAGGGGGCTGGCCTCTGTGGGGAAACGGACTGGTCTCTCACTCCGCGGCTAGGACGAAGCCGTGAAAGGTGCCGTTGTGGCCGGGACGGTCGGGGGACTCGTGGCGCGGGACTCAGGTTTCCCCATGGGGAGGCCCCCAGGCTCAGGCCCCTGGCAACGGAAGGCTGAGCAATCAGGCCCGGGCCCGGGCCCGGCTTTCGGGGCTGGCCCGGCCCCAGCTGCCGGCGCCAGGGAGGGGACCCCCGGAGGCTGAGGAGCGGGAGGCGTCGGCCTCCCCGCGGCACGCCTCCCGGAGCTCCTCCTGGCGGTGCCAGAACGCGACGACACGCGATCCCGGACAGGGCCCCGGGGGGGGCCGCCCTGCGGCCCTGTGGTGCCCGAAGTGTGCTCGCCGGGCATTTTCCGGCCAATTCTCACGAGCGTTCTGCCCAAATCGGGATCGATTTGGGCAGAACGCTCGTGAGAATTGGCCGGCGTTGGGCAGCCCTGGTCAGCGCCCAGTTCCGCGTGGAGCAGGGCCCTTTCTCGCTCGGGGCATGTCGCGGCCACCCGGAAAACGAGCCGCGACAATGGGGCGTGGCCGGCAGCCGCGGCGCCAGGGAGTTTTCCCCGAGCAGAGTGGATGGAGGCGCCGTGGTCGGGCGTCCGCCTCCGCAGTGGCGGGCGGCCGGGGCGCCCCTGGAGGGGGCTGGCCTCTGTGGGGAAACGGAATGGTCTCTCACTCCGCGACTAGGTCGATGCCGCGAAAGGTGCCGTTGTGGCCGGGACGGTCGGGGGACTCGTGGCGCGGGACTCAGGGTTCCCCATGGGGAGGCCCCCAGGCTCAGGACCCTGGCAACGGAAGGCTGAGCAAGCAGGCCCGGGCCCGGGCCCGGCTTTCGGGGCTGGCCCGGCCCCAGCTGCCGGCGCCAGGGAGGGGACCCCCGGAGGCTGAGGAGCGGGAGGCGTCGGACTCCCCGCGGCACGCCTCCCGGAGCTCCTCCTGGCGGTGCCGGAACGCGACGACACGCGATCCCGGACAGGGCCCCGGGGGGGGCCGCCCTGCGGCCTTGTGGTGCCCGAAGTGTGTTCGCCGGGCGTTTTCCGGCCAATTCTCACGAGCGTTCTGCCCAAATCGGGATCGATTTGGGCAGAACGCTCGTGAGAATTGGCCGGCGTTGGGCAGCCCTGGTCAGCGCCCAGTTCCGCGTGGAGCAGGGCCCTTTCTCGCTCGGGGCATGTCGCGGCCATCCGGAAAACGAGCCGCGACGATCGGGCGCGGCCGGAGCCGCGGCGCCGGGGAGTTTTCCCCGAGCAGAGTGGATGGAGGCGCCGTGGCCGGGCGTCCGCCTCCGCCGTGGCGGGCGGCCGGGGCGCCCCTGGAGCGGGCTGGCCTCTGTGTGGAAACGGACTGCTCTCTCACTCCGCGGCTAGGACGAAGCCGCGAAAGGTGCCGTTGTGGCCGGGACGGTCGGGGGACTCGTGGCGCGGGACTCAGGGTTCCCCATGGGGAGGCCCCCAGGCTCAGGCCCCTGGCAACGGAAGGCTGAGCAAGCAGGCCCGGGCCCAGGCCCGGCTTTCGGGGCTGGCCCGGCCCCAGCTGCCGGCGCCAGGGAGGGGACCCCCGGAGGCTGAGGAGCGGGAGGCGTCGGCCTCCCCGCGGCACGCCTCCCGGAGCTCCTCCTGGCGGTGCCGGAACGCGACGACACGCGATCCCGGACAGGGCCCCGGGGGGGGGCGGCCCTGCGGCCCTGTGGTGCCCGAAGTGTGTTCGCCGGGCGTTTTCCGGCCAATTCTCACGAGCGTTCTGCCCAAATCGGGATCGATTTGGGCAGAACGCTCGTGAGAATTGGCCGGCGTTGGGCAGCCCTGGTCAGCGCCCAGTTCCGCGTGGAGCAGGGCCCTTTCTCGCTCGGGGCATGTCGCGGCCACCCGGAAAACGAGCCGCGACGAAGGGGCGCGGCCGTCAGCCGCGGCGCCGCGGAGTTTTCCCCGAGCAGAGTGGATGGAGGCGCCGTGGCCGGGCGTCCGCCTCCGCCGTGGCGGGCGCCCTGGGCGCCCCTGGAGGGGGCAGGCCTCTGTGGGGAAACGGACTGGTCTCTCACTCCGCGGCTAGGACGAATCCGCGAAAGGTGCCGTTGTCGCCGGGACGGTCGGGGGACTCGTGGCGCGGGACTCAGGGTTCCCCATGGGGAGGCCCCCAGGCTCAGGCCTCTGACAACGGAAGGCTGAGTAAGCAGGCCTCGACCGGGCCTGGCTTTCGGGGCTGGCCCGGCCCCAGTTGCCAGCGAAGGGAGGGGACCACCAGAGTCTGAGGAGCGCGAGGCGTCGACTTGCCCACGCCAGCCTCACGGAGCTCCTCCTGGCTGTGCCGGATCGCGACGACACGCGATCCCGGACAGGGCCCCGGGGGGGCGGCCCTACGGCCCTGTGGTGCCCGAAGTGTGTTCGTCGGGCGTCTTCCGGCCAATTCTCACGTGCGTTCTGCCCAGAATTGGCCAGCGTTGGGCAGCCCTGGTCAGCGCCCAGTTCCGCGTGGAGCAGGGCCCTTTCTCGCTCAGGGCATGTCGCGGCCACCCGGTAAATGAGCCGCGACGATGGGGCGCGGCCGGCGGCCCCGGTGCCGGGGAGTTTTCCCCGAGCAGAGTGGATGGAGGCGCCGAGGCCGGGAGTCCGCCTCCGCCGTGGCGGGCGGCCGCGGCGCCCGAGGAGGGGGCTGGCCACTGTGGGGAAACGGATTGATCTCTCACTCCACGGCTGGGACGAAGACGCGAAAGGTGCCGTTGTCGCCGGGACGGTCGGGGGACTCGTGGCGCGGGACTCAGGGTTCCCCATGGAGAGGCCCCCAGGCTCAGGCCCCTGGCAACGGAAGGCTGAGCAAGCAGGCCCGGGCCCAGGCCCGGCTTTCAGGGCTGGCCCCTCCCCAGCTGCCGGCGCCAGGGAGGGGACCCCCGGAGGCTGAGGAGCGGGAGGCGTCGGCCTCCCCGCGGCACGCCTCCCGGAGCTCCTCCTGGCGGTGCCGGAACGCGACGACACGCGATCCCGGACAGGGCCCCTGGGGGGGGGCGGCCCTGAGGCCCTGTGGTGCCCGAAGTGTGTACTCCGGGCGTTTTCCAGCCAATTCTCACGAGCGTTCTGCCCAAATCGGGATCGATTTGGGCAGAACGCTCGTGAGAATTGGACGGCGTTGGGCAGCCCTCGTCAGCGCCCAGTTCCGCGTGGAGCAGGGCCCTTTCTCGCTGGGGGCATGTCGCGGCCACCCGGAAAACGAGCCGCGACGCCGGGGAGATTTCCCCGAGCAGTGTGGATGGAGGCGCCGTAGCCGGGCATCCGCCTCCGCCGTGGCGGGCAGCCGGGGCGCCCCTGGAGGGGGCTGGCCTCTGTGGGGAAACGGACTGGTCTCTCACTCCGCGGCTAGGAGGAAGCCGCGAAAGGTGCCGTTGTGGCCGGGACGGTCGGGGGACTCGTGGTGCGGGACTCAGGGTTCCCCATGGGGAGGCCCCCAGGCTCAGGCCCCTGGCAACGGAAGGCTGAGCAAGCAGGCCCGGGCCCGGGCCCGGCTTTCGGGGCTGGCCCGGCCCCAGCTGCCGGCGCCAGGGAGGGGACCCCCGGAGGCTGAGGAGCGGGAGGCGTCAGCCTCCCCGCGGCACGTCTCCCGGAGCTCCTCCTGGCGGTGCCGGAACGCGACGACACGCGATCCCGGACAGGGCCCCTGGGGGGGCCGCCCTGCGGCCCTGTGGTGCCCGAAGTGTGTTCGCCGGGCGTTTTCCGGCCAATTCTCACGAGCGTTCTGCCCAAATCGGGATCGATTTGGGCAGAACGCTCGTGAGAATTGGCCGGCGTTGGGCAGCCCTGGTCAGCGCCCAGTTCCGCGTGGAGCAGGGCCCTTTCTCGCTCGGGGCATGTCGCGGCCACGCGGAAAACGAGCCGCGACGATGGGGCGCGGCCGGCAGCCGCGGCGCCGGGGAGTTTTCCCCGAGCAGAGTGGATGGAGGCGCCGTGGCCGGGCGTCCGCCTCCGCCGTGGCGGGCGGCCGGGGCGCCCCTGGAGGGGGCTGGCCTCTGTGGGGAAACGGACTGCTCTTGCACTCCGCGGCTAGGACGAAGCCGCGAAAGGTGCCGCTGTGGCCGGGACGGTCGGGGGACTCGTGGCGCGGGACTCAGTGTTCCCCATGGGGAGGCCCCCAGGCTCAGGCCCCTGGCAACGGAAGGCTGAGCAAGCAGGCCCCGGGCCCGGGCCCGGCTTTCGGGGCTGGCCCGGCCCCAGCAGCCGGCGCCAGGGAGGGGACCCCCGGAGGCTGAGGAGCGGGAGGCGTCGGCCTCACCGCGGCACGCCTCCCGGAGCTCCTCCTGGCGGTGCCGGAACGCGACGACACGCGGTCCCGGAAAGGGCCCCGGGGGGGCCGCCCTGCGGCCCTGTGGTGCCCGAAGTGTGTTCGCCGGGCGTTTTCCGTCCAATTCTCACGAGCGTTCTGCCCAAATCGGGATCGATTTAGGCAGAACGCTCGTGAGAATTGGCCGGCGTTGGGCAGCCCTGGTCAGCGCCCAGTTCCGCTTGGAGCAGGGCCCTTTCTCGCTCGGGGCATGTCGCGGCCACCCGGAAAACGAGCCGCGACGATGGGGCGCGGCCGGCAGCCGCGGCGTCGGGGAGTTTTCCCCGAGCAGAGTGGATGGAGGCGCCGTGGCCGGGCATCCGCCTCCGCCGTGGCGGGCGGCCGGGGCGCCCCTGGAGGGGGCTGGCCTCTGTGTGGAAACGGACTGGTCTCTCACTCCGCGGCTAGGACGAAGCCGCGAAAGGTGCCGTTGTGGCAGGGACGGTCGGGGGACTCGTGGCGCGGGACTCAGGGTTCCCCATGGGGAGGCCCCCAGACTCAGGCCCCTGGCAACGGAAGGCTGAGCAAGCAGGCCCGGGCCCGGGCCGGGCTTTCGGGGCTGGCCCGGCCCCAGCTGCCGGCGCCAGGGAGGGGACCCCCGGAGGCTGAGGAGCGGGAGGCGTCGGCCTCCCCGCGGCACGCCTCCCGGAGCTCCTCCTGGCGGTGCCGGTACGCGACAACACGCGATCCCGGACAGGGCCCCGGGGGGGCCGCCCTGCGGCCCTGTGCTGCCCGAAGTGTGTTCGCCGGGCATTTTCCGGCCAATTCTCACGAGCGTTCTGCCCAAATCGGGATCGATTTGGGCAGAACGCTCGTGAGAATTGGCCGGCGTTGGGTAGCCCTGGTCAGCGCCCAGTTCCGCGTGGAGCAGGGCCCTTTCTCGCTCGGGGCATGTCGCGGCCACCCGGAAAACGAGCCGCGACGATGGGGCGCGGCCGGCAGCCGCGGCGCCGGGGAGTTTTCCCCGAGCAGAGTGGATGGAGGCGCCGTGGCCGGGCGTCCGCCTCCGCCGTGGCGGGCGGCCGGGGCGCCCCTGGAGGGGGCTGGCCTCTGTGGGGAAACGGACTGGTCTCTCACTCCGCGGCTAGGACGAAGCCGTGAAAGGTGCCGTTGTGGCCGGAACGGTCGGGGGACTCGTGGCGCGGGACTCAGGTTTCCCCATGGGGGGGCCCCCAGGCTCAGGCCCCTGGCAACGGAAGGCTGAGCAATCAGGCCCGGGCCCGGGCCCGGCTTTCGGGGCTGGCCCGGCCCCAGCTGCCGGCGCCAGGGAGGGGACCCCCGGAGGCTGAGGAGCGGGAGGCGTCGGCCTCCCCGCGGCACGCCTCCCGGAGCTCCTCCTGGCGGTGCCAGAACGCGACGACACGCGATCCCGGACAGGGCCCCGGGGGGGGCCGCCCTGCGGCCCTGTGGTGCCCGAAGTGTGTTCGCCGGGCGTTTTCCGGCCAATTCTCACGAGCGTTCTGCCCAAATCGGGATCGATTTGGGCAGAACGCTCGTGAGAATTGGCCGGCGTTGTGCAGCCCTGGTCAGCGCCCAGTTCCGCGTGGAGCAGGGCCCTTTCTCGCTCGGGGCATGTCGCGGCCACCCGGAAAACGAGCTCGACAATGGGGCGCGACCGGCAGAAGCGGCGCCAGGGAGTTTTCCCCCGAGCAGAGTGGATGGAGGCGCCGTGGTCGGGCGTCCGCCTCCGCACTGTCGGGCGGCCGGGGCGCCCCTGGAGGGGGCTGGCCTCTGTGGGGAAACGGACTGGTCTCTCACTCCGCGGCTAGGACGAAGCCGCGAAAGGTGCCGTTGTGGCCGGGACGGTCGGGGGACTCGTGGCGCGGGACTCAGGGTTCCCCATGGGGAGGCCCCCAGGCTCAGGCCCCTGGCAACGGAAGGCTGAGCAAGCAGGCCCGGGCCCGGGCCCGGCTTTCGGGGCTGGCCCGGCCCCAGCTGCCGGCGCCAGGGAGGGGACCCCCGGAGGCTGAGGAGCGGGAGGCGTCGGCCTCCCCGTGGCACGCCTATCGGAGCTCCTCCTGGCGGTGCCGGAACGCGACGACACGCGGTCCCGGACAGGGCCCCGGGGGGGGCGGCCCTGCGGCCCTGTGGTGCCCGAAGTGTGTTCGCCGGGCGTTTTCCGGCCAATTCTCACGAGCGTTCTCCCCAAATCGGGAACGATTTGGGCAGAACGCTCGTGAGAATTGGCCGGCGTTGGGCAGCCCTGGTCAGCGCCCAGTTCCGCGTGGAGCAGGGCCCTTTCTCGCTCCGGGCATGTCGCGGCCACCCTGAAAACGAGCCGCGACGAAGGGGCGCGGCCGTCAGCCGCGGCGCCGCGGAGTTTTCCCCGAGCAGAGTGGATGGAGGCGCCGTGGCCGGGCGTCCGCCTCCGCCGTGGCGGGCGGCCGGGGCGCCCCTGGAGGGGGCAGGCCTCTGTGGGGAAACGGACTGGTCTCTCACTCCGCGGCTAGGACGAATCCGCGAAAGGTGCCGTTGTCGCCGGGACGGTCGGGGGACTCGTGGCGCGGGACTCAGGGTTCCCCATGGGGAGGCCCCCAGGCTCAGGCCGCTGACAACGGAAGGCTGAGCAAGCAGGCCTCGACCGGGCCTGGCTTTCGGGGCTGGCCCGGCCCCAGTTGCCAGCGAAGGGAGGGGACCACCAGAGTCTGAGGAGCGCGAGGCGTCGACTTGCCCACGCCAGCCTCACGGAGCTCCTCCTGGCTGTGCCGGATCGCGACGAAACGCGATCCCGGACAGGGCCCCGGGGGGGCGGCCCTACGGCCCTGTGGTGCCCGAAGTGTGTTCGTCGGGCGTCTTCCGGCCAATTCTCACGTGCGTTCTGCCCAGAATTGGCCGGCGTTGGGCAGCCCTGGTCAGCGCCCAGTTCCGCGTGGAGCAGGGCCCTTTCTCGCTCAGGGCATGTCGCGGCCACCCGGAAAATGAGCCGCGACGATGGGGCGCGGCCGGCGGCCCCGGTGCCGGGGAGTTTTCCCCGAGCAGAGTGGATGGAGGCGCCGAGGCCGGGAGTCCGCCTCCGCCGTGGCGGGCGGCCGCGGCGCCCGTGGAGGGGGCTGGCCACTGTGGGGAAACGGATTGATCTCTCACTCCACGGCTGGGACGAAGACGCGAAAGGTGCCGTTGTCGCCGGGACGGTCGGGGGACTCGTGGCGCGGGACTCAGGGTTCCCCATGGAGAGGCCCCCAGGCTCAGGCCCCTGGCAACGGAAGGCTGAGCAAGCAGGCCCGGGCCCAGGCCCGGCTTTCAGGGCTGGCCCCTCCCCAGCTGCCGGCGCCAGGGAGGGGACCCCCGGAGGCTGAGGAGCGGGAGGCGTCGGCCTCCCCGCGGCACGCCTCCCGGAGCTCCTCCTGGCGGTGCCGGAACGCGACGACACGCGATCCCGGACAGGGCCCCTGGGGGGGGGCGGCCCTGCGGCCCTGTGGTGCCCGAAGTGTGTACTCCGGGCGTTTTCCAGCCAATTCTCACGAGCGTTCTGCCCAAATCGGGATCGATTTGGGCAGAAGGCTCGTGAGAATTGGACGGCGTTGGGCAGCCCTCGTCAGCGCCCAGTTCCGCGTGGAGCAGGGCCCTTTCTCGCTGGGGGCATGTCGCGGCCACCCGGAAAACGAGCCGCGACGCCGGGGAGATTTCCCCGAGCAGTGTGGATGGAGGCGCCGTGGCCGGGCATCCGACTCCGCCGTGGCGGGCAGCCGGGGCGCCCCTGGAGGGGGCTGGCCTCTGTGGGGAAACGGACTGGTCTCTCACTCCGCGGCTAGGAGGAAGCCGCGAAAGGTGCCGTTGTGGCCGGGACGGTCGGGGGACTCGTGGTGCGGGACTCAGGGTTCCCCATGGGGAGGCCCCCAGGCTCAGGCCCCTGGCAACGGAAGGCTGAGCAAGCAGGCCCGGGCCCGGGCCCGGCTTTCGGGGCTGGCCCGGCCCCAGCTGCCGGCGCCAGGGAGGGGACCCCCGGAGGCTGAGGAGCGGGAGGCGTCGGCCTCCCCGCGGCACGCCTCCCGGAGCTCCTCCTGGCGGTGCCGGAACGCGACGACACGCTGTCCCGGACAGGGCCCCTGGGGGGGCCGCCCTGCGGCCCTGTGGTGCCCGAAGTGTGTTCGCCGGGCGTTTTCCGGCCAATTCTCACGAGCGTTCTGCCCAAATCGGGATCGATTTGGGCAGAACGCTCGTGAGAATTGGCCGGCGTTGGGCAGCCCTGGTCAGCGCCCAGTTCCGCGTGGAGCAGGGCCCTTTCTCGCTCGGGGCATGTCGCGGCCACGCGGAAAACGAGCCGCGACGATGGGGCGCGGCCGGCAGCCGCGGCGCCGGGGAGTTTTCCCCGAGCAGAGTGGATGGAGGCGCCGTGGCCGGGCGTCCGCCTCCGCCGTGGCGGGCGGCCGGGGCGCCCCTGGAGGGGGCTGGCCTCTGTGGGGAAACGGACTGCTCTTGCACTCCGCGGCTAGGACGAAGCCGCGAAAGGTGCCGCTGTGGCCGGGACGGTCGGGGACTCGTGGCGCGGGACTCAGTGTTCCCCATGGGGAGGCCCCCAGGCTCAGGCCCCTGGCAACGGAAGGCTGAGCAAGCAGGCCCGGGCCCGGGCCCGGCTTTCGGGGCTGGCCCGGCCCCAGCAGCCGGCGCCAGGGAGGGGACCCCCGGAGGCTGAGGAGCGGGAGGCGTCGGCCTCACCGCGGCACGCCTCCCGGAGCTCCTCCTGGCGGTGCCGGAACGCGACGACACGCGATCCCGGAAAGGGCCCCGGGGGGGCCGCCCTGCGGCCCTGTGGTGCCCGAAGTGTGTTCGCCGGGCGTTTTCCGGCCAATTCTCACGAGCGTTCTGCCCAAATCGGGATCGATTTAGGCAGAACGCTCGTGAGAATTGGCCGGCGTTGGGCAGCCCTGGTCAGCGCCCAGTTCCGCTTGGAGCAGGGCCCTTTCTCGCTCGGGGCATGTCGCGGCCACCCGGAAAACGAGCCGCGACGATGGGGCGCGGCCGGCAGCCGCGGCGTCGGGGAGTTTTCCCCGAGCAGAGTGGATGGAGGCGCCGTGGCCGGGCGTCCGCCTCCGCCGTGGCGGGCGGCCGGGGCGCCCCTGGAGGGGGCTGGCCTCTGTGTGGAAACGGACTGGTCTCTCACTCCGCGGCTAGGACGAAGCCGCGAAAGGTGCCGTTGTGGCCGGGACGGTCGGGGGACTCGTGGCGCGGGACTCAGGGTTCCCCATGGGGAGGCCCACAGGCTCAGGCCCCTGGCAACGGAAGGCTGAGCAAGCAGGCCCGGGCCCGGGCCGGGCTTTCGGGGCTGGCCCGGCCCCAGCTGCCGGCGCCAGGGAGGGGACCCCCGGAGGCTGAGGAGCGGGAGGCGTCGGCCTCCCCGCGGCACGCCTCCCGGAGCTCCTCCTGGCGGTGCCGGTACGCGACGACACGCGATCCCGGACAGGGCCCCGGGGGGGGCCGCCCTGCGGCCCTGTGCTGCCCGAAGTGTGTTCGCCGGGCGTTTTCTGGCCAATTCTCACGAGCGTTCTGCCCAAATCGGGATCGATTTGGGCAGAACGCTCGTGAGAATTGGCCGGCGTTGGGCAGCCCTGGTCAGCGCCCAGTTCCGCGTGGAGCAGGGCCCTTTCTCGCTCGGGGCATGTCGCGGCCACCAGGAAAACGAGCCGCGACGATGGGGCGCGGCCGGCAGCCGCGGCGCCGGGGAGTTTTCCCCGAGCAGAGTGGATGGAGGCGCCGTGGCCGGGCGTCCGCCTCCGCCGTGGCGGGCGGCCGGGGCGCCCCTGGAGGGGGCTGGCCTCTGTGGGGAAACGGACTGGTCTCTCACTCCGCGGCTAGGACGAAGCCGTGAAAGGTGCCGTTGTGGCCGGGACGGTCGGGGGACTCGTGGCGCGGGAATCAGGTTTCCCCATGGGGAGGCCCCCAGGCTCAGGCCCCTGGCAACGGAAGGCTGAGCAATCAGGCCTGGGCCCGGGCCCGGCTTTCGGGGCTGGCCCGGCCCCAGCTGCCGGCGCCAGGGAGGGGACCCCCGGAGGCTGAGGAGCGGGAGGCGTCGGCCTCCCCGCGGCACGCCTCCGGGAGCACCTCCTGGCGCTGCCGGAACGCGACGACACGCGATCCCGTACAGGGCCCCGGGGGGGGCCGCCCTGCGGCCTTGTAGTACCCGAAGTGTGTTCGCCGGGCGTTTTCCGGCCAATTCTCACGAGCGTTCTGCCCAAATCGGGATCGATTTGGGCAGAACGCTCGTGAGAATTGGCCGGCGTTGGGCAGCCCTGGTCAGCGCCCAGTTCCGCGTGGAGCAGGGCCCTTTCTCGCTCGGGGCATGTCGTGGCCACCCGGAAAACGAGCCGCGACGATCGGGCGCGGCCGGCAGCCGCGGAGCCGGGGAGTTTTCCCCGAGCAGAGTGGATGGAGGCGCCGTGGCCGGGCGTCCGCCTCCGCCGTGGCGGGCGCCCGGGGCGCCCCTGGAGGGGGCTGGCCTCTGTGGGGAAACGGACTGGTCTCTCACTCCGCGGCTAGGACGAAGCCGCGAAAGGTGCCGTTGTCGCCGGGACGGTCGGGGGACTCGTGGCGCGGGACTCAGGGTTCCCCGTGGGGAGGCCCCAGGCTCAGGACCCTGGCAACGGAAGGCTGAGCAAGCAGGCCCGGGCCCGGGCCCGGCTGTCGGGGCTGGCCCGGCCCCAGCTGCCGGCGCCAGGGAGGGGACCACCGGAGGCTGAGGAGCGGGAGGCGTCGGCCTCCCCGCGGCACGCCTCCCGGAGCTCCTCCTGGCGGTGCCGGAACGCGACGACACGCGGTCCCGGACAGGGCCACGGGGGGGGCCGCCCTGCGGCCCTGTGGTGCCCGAAGTGTGTTCGCCGGGCGTTTTCCGGCCAATTCTCACGAGCGTTCTGCCCAAATCGGGATCGATTTGGGCAGAACGCTCGTGAGAATTGGCCGGCGTTGGGCAGCCCTGGTCAGCGCCCAGTTCCGCGTGGAGCAGGGCCCTTTCTCGCTCGGGGCATGTCGCGGCCACCCGGAAAACGAGCCGTGACGATGGGGCGCGGCCGGCCGCCGCGGCGCCGGGGAGTTTTCCCCGAGCAGAGTGGATGGAGGCGCCGTGGCCGGGCGTCCGCCTCCGCCGTGGCTGGCGGCCGGGGCGCCCCTGGAGGGGGCTGGCCTCTGTGGGGAAACGGACTGGTCTCTCACTCCGCGGCTAGGACGAAGCCGCGAAAGGTGCCGTTGTGGCCGGGACGGTCGGGGGACTCGTGGCGCGGGACTCAGGGTTCCCCATGGGGAGGCCCCCAGGCTCAGGCCCCTGGCAACGGAAGGCTGAGCAAGCAGGCCCGGGCCCGGGCCCGGCTTTCGGGGCTGGCCCGGCCCCAGCTGCCGGCGCCAGGGAGGGGACCCCCGGAGGCTGAGGAGCGGGAGGCGTCGGCCTCCCCGTGGCACGCCTATCGGAGCTCTTCCTGGCGGTGCCGGAACGCGACGACACGCGATCCCGGACAGGGCCCCGGGGGGGGCCGCCCTGCGGCCCTGTGGTGCCCGAAGTGTGTTCGCCGGGCGTTTTCCGGCCAATTCTCACGAGCGTTCTGCCCAAATCGGGATCGATTTGGGCAGAACGCTCGTGAGAATTGGCCGGCGTTGGGCAGCCCTGGTCAGCGCCCAGTTCCGCATGGAGCACGGCCCTTTCTCGCTCGGGGCATGTCGCGGCCACCCGGAAAACGAGCCGCGACGATGGGGCGCGACCGGCAGCCGCGGCACCGGGGAGTTTTCCCCGAGCAGATTGGATGGAGGCGCCGTGGCCGGGCGTCCGCCTCCGCCGTGGCGGGCGGCCGGGGCGCCCCTGGAGGGGGCTGGCCTCTGTGGGGAAACGGACTGGTCTCTCACTCCGCGGCTAGGACGAAGCCGCGAAAGGTGCCGTTGTGGCCGGGACGGTCGGGGGACTCGTGGCGCGGGACTCAGGGTTCCCCATGGGGAGGCCCCCAGGCTCAGGCCCCTGGCAACGGAAGGCTGAGCAAGCAGGCCCGGGCCCGGGCCCGGCTTTCGGGCCTGGCCCGGCCCCAGCTGCCGGCGCCAGGGAGGGGACACCCGGAGGATGAGGAGCGGGAGGCGTCGGCCTCCCCGCGGCACGCCTCCCAGAGCTCCTCCTGGCGGTGCCGGAACGCGACGACACGCGGTCCCGGACAGGGCCCCGGGGGGGGCCGCCCTGCGGACCTGTGGTGCCCGAAGTGTGTTCGGCGGGCGTTTTCCGGCCAATTCTCACGAGCGTTCTGCCCAAATCGGGATCGATTTGGGCAGAACGCTCGTGAGAATTGGCCGGCGTTGGGCCGCCCTGGTCAGCGCCCAGTTCCGCGTGGAGCAGGGCCCTTTCTCGCTCGGGGCATGTCGCGGCCACCCGGAAAACGAGCTGCGACGATGGGGCACGGCGGGCAGCCGCGGCGCCGGGGAGTTTTCCCCGAGCAGAGTGGATGGAGGCGCCGTGGCCGGGCGTCCGCCTCCGCCGTGGCGGGCGGCCGGGGCGCCCCTGGAGGGGGCTGGCCTCTGTGGGGAAACGGAATGGTCTCTCACTCCGCGACTAGTTCGATGCCGCGAAAGGTGCCGTTGTGGCCGGGACGGTCGGGGGACTCGTGGCGCGGGACTCAGGGTTCCCCATGGGGAGGCCCCCAGGCTCAGGACCCTGGCAACGGAAGGCTGAGCAAGCAGGCCCGGGCCCGGGCCCGGCTTTCGGGGCTGGCCCGGCCCCAGCTGCCGGGGCCAGGGAGGGGACCCCCGGAGGCTGAGGAGCGGGAGGCGTCGGACTCCCCGCGGCACGCCTCCCGGAGCTCCTCCTGGCGGTGCCGGAACGCGACGACACGCGATCCCGGACAGGGCCCCGGGGGGGGCCGTCCTGCGGCCCTGTGGTGCCCGAAGTGTGTTCGCCGGGCGTTTTCCGGCCAATTCTCACGAGCGTTCTGCCCAAATCGGGATCGATTTGGGCAGAACGCTCGTGAGAATTGGACGGCGTTGGGCAGCCCTCGTCAGCGCCCAGTTCCGCGTGGAGCAGGGCCCTTTCTCGCTGGGGGCATGTCGCGGCCACCCGGAAAACGAGCCGCGACGATCGGGCGCGGCCGGAGCCGCGACGCCGGGGAGATTTCCCCGAGCAGTGTGGATGGAGGCGCCGTAGCCGGGCGTCCGCCTCTGCCGTGGGGGGCGGCCGGGGCGCCCCTGGAGGGGGCTGGCCTCTGAGGTGAAACGGACTGGTCTCTCGCTCCGCGGCTAGGACGAAGCCGCGAAAGGTGCCGTTGTCGCCGGGACGGTCGGGGGACTCGTGGCGCGGGACTCAGGGTTCCCCATGGGGAGGCCCCCAGGCTCAGGCCCCTGGCAACGGAAGGCTGAGCAAGCAGGCCCGGGCCCGGGCCCGGCTTTCGGTGCTGGCCCGGCCCCAGGTGCCGGCGCCAGGGAGGGGACCCCCGGAGGCTGAGGAGCGGGAGGCGTCGGCCTCCCCGCGGCACGCCTCCCGGAGCTCCTCCTGGCGGTGCCGGAACGCGACGACACGCGATCCCGGACAGGGTCCCGGGGGGGGCCGCCCTGCGGCCCTGTGGTGCCCGAAGTGTGTTCGCCGGGCGTTTTCCGGCCAATTCTCACGAGCGTTCTGCCCAAATCGGGATCGATTTGGGCAGAACGCTCGTGAGAATTGGCCGGCGTTGGGCAGCCCTGGTCAGCGCCCAGTTCCGCGTGGAGCAGGGCCCTTTCTCGCTCGGGGCATGTCGCGGCCACCCGGAAAACGAGCCGCGACAATGGGGCGTGGCCGGCAGAAGCGGCGCCAGGGAGTTTTCCCCGAGCAGAGTGGATGGAGGCGCCGTGGTCGGGCGTCCGCCTCCGCACTGTCGGGCGGCCGGGGCGCCCCTGGAGGGGGCTGGCCTCTGTGGGGAAACGGACTGGTCTCTCACTCCGCGGCTAGGACGAAGCCGCGAAAGGTGCCGTTGTGGCCGGGACGGTCGGGGGACTCGTGGCGCGGGACTCAGGGTTCCCCATGGGGAGGCCCCCAGGCTCAGGCCCCTGGCAACGGAAGGCTGAGCAAGCATGCCCGGGCCCGGGCCCGGCTTTCGGGGCTGTCCCGGCCCCAGCTGCCGGCGCCAGGGAGGTGACCCCCGGAGGATGAGGAGCGGGAGGCGTCGGCCTCCCCGGGGCCCGCCTCCCGGAGCTCCTCCTGGCGGTGCCGGAACGCGACGACACGCGGTCCCGGACAGGGCCCCGGGGGGGGCCGCCCTGCGGACCTGTGGTGCCCGAAGTGTGTTCGGCGGGCCTTTTCCGGCCAATTCTCACGAGCGTTCTGCCCAAATCGGGATCGATTTGGGCAGAACGCTCGTGAGAATTGGCCGGCTTTGGGCAGCCCTGGTCAGCGCCCAGTTCGGCGTGGAGCAGGGCCCTTTCTCGCTCGGGGCATGTCGCGGCCACCCGGAAAACGAGCCGCGTCGATGGGGCGGGGCCGGCAGCCGCGGCACCGGGGAGTTTTCGCCGAGCAGAGTGGATGGAGGCGCCGTGGTCGGGCGTCCGCCTCCGCAGTGGCGGGCGGCCGGGGCGCCCCTGGAGGGGGCTGGCCTCTGTGGGGAAACGGACTGGTCTCTCACTCCGCGGCTAGGACGAAGCCGCAAAAGGTGCCGTTGTGGCCGGGACGGTCGGGGGACTCGTGGCGCGGGACTCAGGGTTCCCCATGGGGAGGCCCCCAGGCTCAGGCCCCTGGCAACGGAAGGCTGAGCAAGCAGGCCCGGGCCCGGGCCCGGCTTTCGGGGCTGGCCCGGCCCCAGCTGCCGGCGCCAGGGTGGGAACCACCGGAGGCTGAGGAGCGGGAGTCGTCCGCCTCCCCACGGCACGCCTCCCGGAGCTCCTCCTGGCGGTGCCGGAACGCGACGACACGCGGTCCCGGACAGGGCCCCGGGGGGGCCGCCCTGCGGCCCTGTGGTGCCCAAAGGGTGTTCGCCGGGCGTTTTCCAGCCAATTCTCACGAGCGTTCTGCCCAAATCGGGATCGATTTGGCAGAACGCTCGTGAGAATTGGCCGGCGTTGGGCAGCCCTGGTCAGCACCCAGTTCCGCGTGGAGCAGGGCCCTTTCTCGCTCGGGGCATGTCGCGGCCACCCGGAAAACGAGCCGCGACGAAGGGGCGCGGCCGTCAGCCGCGGCGCCAGGGAGTTTTCCCCGAGCAGAGTGGATGGAGGCGCCGTGGCCGGGCGTCCGCCTCTGCCGTGGCGGGCGGCCGGGGCGCCCCTGGAGGCGGTTGGCCTCTGTGGGGAAACGGACTGGTCTCTCACTCCGCGGCTAGGACGAAGCCGCGAAAGGTGCCGCTGTCGCCGGGACGTTCGGGGGACTCGTGGCGCGGGACTCAGGGTTCCCCATGGGGAGGCCCCCAGGCTCAGGCCCCTGGCAACGGAAGGCTGAGCAAGCAGGCTCGGGCCCGGACCCGGCTTTCGGGGCTGGCCCGGCCCTAGCTGCCGGCGCCAGGGAGGGGACCCCCGGAGGCTGAGGAGCGGGAGGCGTCGGCCTCCCCGCGGCACGGCTCCTGGAGCTCCTCCTGCCGGTGCCGGAACGCGACGATACGCGGTCCCGGACAGGGCCCCGGTGGGGGCCGCCCTGCGGCCCTGTGGTGCCCGAAGTGTGTTCGCCGGGAGTTTTCCGGCCAATTCTCACGAGCGTTCTGCCCAAATCGGGATCGATTTGGGCAGAAAGCTCGTGAGAATTGGCCGGCGTTGGGCAGCCCTGGTCAGCGCCCAGTTCCGCATGGAGCATGGCCCTTTCTCGCTCGGGGCATGTCGCGGCCACCCGGAAAACGAGCCGCGACGATGGGGCGCGACCGGCAGCCGCGGCACCGGGGAGTTTTCCCCGAGCAGAGTGGATGGAGGCGCCGTGGCCGGGCGTCCGCCTCCGCCGTGGCGGGCGGCCGGGGCGCCCCTGGAGGGGGCTGGCCTCTGTGGGGAAACGGACTGGTCTCTCACTCCGCGGCTAGGACGAAGCCGCGAAAGGTGCCGTTGTGGCCGGGACTGTCGGGGGACTCGTGGCGCGGGACTCAGGGTTCCCCATGGGGAGGCCCCCAGGCTCAGGCCCCTGGCAACGGAAGGCTGAGCAAGCAGGCCCGGGCCCGGGCCCGGCTTTCGGGGCTGGCCCGGCCCCAGCTGCCGGCGCCAGGGAGGGGACCCCCGGAGGCTGAGGAGCGGGAGGCGTCGGCCTCCCCGCGGCACGCCTCCGGGAGCACCTCCTGGCGGTGCCGGAACGCGACGACACGCGATCCCGTACAGGGCCCCGGAGGGGGCCGCCCTGCGGCCTTGTAGTACCCGAAGTGTGTTCGCCCGGCGTTTTCCGGCCAATTCTCACGAGCGTTCTGCCCAAATCGGGATCGATTTGGGCAGAACGCTCGTGAGAATTGGCCGGCGTTGGGCAGCCCTGGTCAGCGCCCAGTTCCGCGTGGAGCAGGGCCCTTTCTCGCTCGGGGCATGTCGTGGCCACCCGGAAAACGAGCCGCGACGATCGGGCGCGGCCGGCAGCCGCGGCGCCGGGGAGTTTTCCCCGAGCAGAGTGGATGGAGGCGCCGTGGCCGGGCGTCCGCCTCCGCCGTGGCGGGCGGCCGGGGCGCCCCTGGAGGGGGCTGGCCTCTGTGGGGAAACGGACTGGTCTCTCACTCCGCGGCTAGGACGAAGCCGCGAAAGGTGCCGTTGTCGCCGGGACGGTCGGGGGACTCGTGGCGCGGGACTCAGGGTTCCCCGTGGGGAGGCCCCAGGCTCAGGACCCTGGCAACGGAAGGCTGAGCAAGCAGGCCCGGGCCCGGGCCCGGCTGTCGGGGCTGGCCCGGCCCCAGCTGCCGGCGCCAGGGAGGGGACCACCGGAGGCTGAGGAGCGGGAGGCGTCGGCCTCCCCGCGGCACGCCTCCCGGAGCTCCTCCTGGCGGTGCCGGAACGCGACGACACGCGGTCCCGGACAGGGCCACGGGGGGGGCCGCCCTGCGGCCCTGTGGTGCCCGAAGTGTGTTCGCCGGGCGTTTTCCGGCCAATTCTCACGAGCGTTCTGCCCAAATCGGGATCGATTTGGGCAGAACGCTCGTGAGAATTGGCCGGCGTTGGGCAGCCCTGGTCAGCGCCCAGTTCCGCGTGGAGCAGGGCCCTTTCTCGCTCGGGGCATGTCGCGGCCACCCGGAAAACGAGCCGTGACGATGGGGCGCGGCCGGCCGCCGCGGCGCCGGGGAGTTTTCCCCGAGCAGAGTGGATGGAGGCGCCGTGGCCGGGCGTCCGCCTCCGCCGTGGCTGGCGGCCGGGGCGCCACTGGAGGGGGCTGGCCTCTGTGGGGAAACGGACTGGTCTCTCACTCCGCGGCTAGGACGAAGCCGCGAAAGGTGCCGTTGTGGCCGGGACGGTCGGGGGACTCGTGGCGCGGGACTCAGGGTTCCCCATGGGGAGGCCCCCAGGCTCAGGCCCCTGGCAACGGAAGGCTGAGCAAGCAGGCCCGGGCCCGGGCCCGGCTTTCGGGGCTGGCCCGGCCCCAGCTGCCGGCGCCAGGGAGGGGACCCCCGGAGGCTGAGGAGCGGGAGGCGTCGGCCTCCCCGTGGCACGCCTATCGGAGCTCTTCCTGGCGGTGCCGGAACGCGACGACACGCGATCCCGGACAGGGCCCCGGGGGGGGCCGCCCTGCGGCCCTGTGGTGCCCGAAGTGTGTTCGCCGGGCGTTTTCCGGCCAATTCTCACGAGCGTTCTGCCCAAATCGGGATCGATTTGGGCAGAACGCTCGTGAGAATTGGCCGGCGTTGGGCAGCCCTGGTCAGCGCCCAGTTCCGCATGGAGCACGGCCCTTTCTCGCTCGGGGCATGTCGCGGCCACCCGGAAAACGAGCCGCGACGATGGGGCGCGACCGGCAGCCGCGGCACCGGGGAGTTTTCCCCGAGCAGAGTGGGTGGAGGCGCCGTGGCCGGGCGTCCGCCTCCGCCGTGGCGGGCGGCCGGGGCGCCCCTGGAGGGGGCTGGCCTCTGTGGGGAAACGGACTGGTCTCTCACTCCGCGGCTAGGACGAAGCCGCGAAAGGTGCCGTTGTGGCCGGGACGGTCGGGGGACTCGTGGCGCGGGACTCAGGGTTCCCCATGGGGAGGCCCCCAGGCTCAGGCCCCTGGCAACGGAAGGCTGAGCAAGCAGGCCCGGGCCCGGGCCCGGCTTTCGGGGCTGGCCCGGCCCCAGCTGCCGGCGCCAGGGAGGGGACCCCCGGAGGCTGAGGAGCGGGAGGCGTCGGCCTCCCCGTGGCACGCCTATCGGAGCTCCTCCTGGCGGTGCCGGAACGCGACGACACGCGGTCCCGGACAGGGCCCCGGGGGGGGCGGCCCTGCGGCCCTGTGGTGCCCGAAGTGTGTTCGCCGGGCGTTTTCCGGCCAATTCTCACGAGCGTTCTCCCCAAATCGGGAACGATTTGGGCAGAACGCTCGTGAGAATTGGCCGGCGTTGGGCAGCCCTGGTCAGCGCCCAGTTCCGCGTGGAGCAGGGCCCTTTCTCGCTCCGGGCATGTCGCGGCCACCCGGAAAACGAGCCGCGACGAAGGGGCGCGGCCGTCAGCCGCGGCGCCGCGGAGTTTTCCCCGAGCAGAGTGGATGGAGGCGCCGTGGCCGGGCGTCCGCCTCCGCCGTGGCGGGCGGCCGGGGCGCCCCTGGAGGGGGCAGGCCTCTGTGGGGAAACGGACTGGTCTCTCACTCCGCGGCTAGGACGAATCCGCGAAAGGTGCCGTTGTCGCCGGGACGGTCGGGGGACTCGTGGCGCGGGACTCAGGGTTCCCCATGGGGAGGCCCCCAGGCTCAGGCCGCTGACAACGGAAGGCTGAGCAAGCAGGCCTCGACCGGGCCTGGCTTTCGGGGCTGGCCCGGCCCCAGTTGCCAGCGAAGGGAGGGGACCACCAGAGTCTGAGGAGCGCGAGGCGTCGACTTGCCCACGCCAGCCTCACGGAGCTCCTCCTGGCTGTGCCGGATCGCGACGAAACGCGATCCCGGACAGGGCCCCGGGGGGGCGGCCCTACGGCCCTGTGGTGCCCGAAGTGTGTTCGTCGGGCGTCTTCCGGCCAATTCTCACGTGCGTTCTGCCCAGAATTGGCCGGCGTTGGGCAGCCCTGGTCAGCGCCCAGTTCCGCGTGGAGCAGGGCCCTTTCTCGCTCAGGGCATGTCGCGGCCACCCGGAAAATGAGCCGCGACGATGGGGCGCGGCCGGCGGCCCCGGTGCCGGGGAGTTTTCCCCGAGCAGAGTGGATGGAGGCGCCGAGGCCGGGAGTCCGCCTCCGCCGTGGCGGGCGGCCGCGGCGCCCGTGGAGGGGGCTGGCCACTGTGGGGAAACGGATTGATCTCTCACTCCACGGCTGGGACGAAGACGCGAAAGGTGCCGTTGTCGCCGGGACGGTCGGGGGACTCGTGGCGCGGGACTCAGGGTTCCCCATGGAGAGGCCCCCAGGCTCAGGCCCCTGGCAACGGAAGGCTGAGCAAGCAGGCCCGGGCCCAGGCCCGGCTTTCAGGGCTGGCCCCTCCCCAGCTGCCGGCGCCAGGGAGGGGACCCCCGGAGGCTGAGGAGCGGGAGGCGTCGGCCTCCCCGCGGCACGCCTCCCGGAGCTCCTCCTGGCGGTGCCGGAACGCGACGACACGCGATCCCGGACAGGGCCCCTGGGGGGGGGCGGCCCTGCGGCCCTGTGGTGCCCGAAGTGTGTACTCCGGGCGTTTTCCAGCCAATTCTCACGAGCGTTCTGCCCAAATCGGGATCGATTTGGGCAGAACGCTCGTGAGAATTGGACGGCGTTGGGCAGCCCTCGTCAGCGCCCAGTTCCGCGTGGAGCAGGGCCCTTTCTCGCTGGGGGCATGTCGCGGCCACCCGGAAAACGAGCCGCGACGCCGGGGAGATTTCCCCGAGCAGTGTGGATGGAGGCGCCGTGGCCGGGCATCCGACTCCGCCGTGGCGGGCAGCCGGGGCGCCCCTGGAGGGGGCTGGCCTCTGTGGGGAAACGGACTGGTCTCTCACTCCGCGGCTAGGAGGAAGCCGCGAAAGGTGCCGTTGTGGCCGGGACGGTCGGGGGACTCGTGGTGCGGGACTCAGGGTTCCCCATGGGGAGGCCCCCAGGCTCAGGCCCCTGGCAACGGAAGGCTGAGCAAGCAGGCCCGGGCCCGGGCCCGGCTTTCGGGGCTGGCCCGGCCCCAGCTGCCGGCGCCAGGGAGGGGACCCCCGGAGGCTGAGGAGCGGGAGGCGTCGGCCTCCCCGCGGCACGCCTCCCGGAGCTCCTCCTGGCGGTGCCGGAACGCGACGACACGCTATCCCGGACAGGGCCCCTGGGGGGGCCGCCCTGCGGCCCTGTGGTGCCCGAAGTGTGTTCGCCGGGCGTTTTCCGGCCAATTCTCACGAGCGTTCTGCCCAAATCGGGATCGATTTGGGCAGAACGCTCGTGAGAATTGGCCGGCGTTGGGCAGCCCTGGTCAGCGCCCAGTTCCGCGTGGAGCAGGGCCCTTTCTCGCTCGGGGCATGTCGCGGCCACGCGGAAAACGAGCCGCGACGATGGGGCGCGGCCGGCAGCCGCGGCGCCGGGGAGTTTTCCCCGAGCAGAGTGGATGGAGGCGCCGTGGCCGGGCGTCCGCCTCCGCCGTGGCGGGCGGCCGGGGCGCCCCTGGAGGGGGCTGGCCTCTGTGGGGAAACGGACTGCTCTTGCACTCCGCGGCTAGGACGAAGCCGCGAAAGGTGCCGCTGTGGCCGGGACGGTCGGGGACTCGTGGCGCGGGACTCAGTGTTCCCCATGGGGAGGCCCCCAGGCTCAGGCCCCTGGCAACGGAAGGCTGAGCAAGCAGGCCCGGGCCCGGGCCCGGCTTTCGGGGCTGGCCCGGCCCCAGCAGCCGGCGCCAGGGAGGGGACCCCCGGAGGCTGAGGAGCGGGAGGCGTCGGCCTCACCGCGGCACGCCTCCCGGAGCTCCTCCTGGCGGTGCCGGAACGCGACGACACGCGGTCCCGGAAAGGGCCCCGGGGGGGCCGCCCTGCGGCCCTGTGGTGCCCGAAGTGTGTTCGCCGGGCGTTTTCCGGCCAATTCTCACGAGCGTTCTGCCCAAATCGGGATCGATTTAGGCAGAACGCTCGTGAGAATTGGCCGGCGTTGGGCAGCCCTGGTCAGCGCCCAGTTCCGCTTGGAGCAGGGCCCTTTCTCGCTCGGGGCATGTCGCGGCCACCCGGAAAACGAGCCTCGACGATGGGGCGCGGCCGGCAGCCGCGGCGTCGGGGAGTTTTCCCCGAGCAGAGTGGATGGAGGCGCCGTGGCCGGGCGTCCGCCTCCGCCGTGGCGGGCGGCCGGGGCGCCCCTGGAGGGGGCTGGCCTCTGTGTGGAAACGGACTGGTCTCTCACTCCGCGGCTAGGACGAAGCCGCGAAAGGTGCCGCTGTGGCCGGGACGGTCGGGGGACTCGTGGCGCGGGACTCAGTGTTCCCCATGGGGAGGCCCCCAGGCTCAGGCCCCTGGCAACGGAAGGCTGAGCAAGCAGGCCCGGGCCCGGGCCCGGCTTTCGGGGCTGGCCCGGCCCCAGCAGCCGGCGCCAGGGAGGGGACCCCCGGAGGCTGAGGAGCGGGAGGCGTCGGCCTCACCGCGGCACGCCTCCCGGAGCTCCTCCTGGCGGTGCCGGAACGCGACGACACGCGGTCCCGGAAAGGGCCCCGGGGGGGCCGCCCTGCGGCCCTGTGGTGCCCGAAGTGTGTTCGCCGGGCGTTTTCCGGCCAATTCTCACGAGCGTTCTGCCCAAATCGGGATCGATTTAGGCAGAACGCTCGTGAGAATTGGCCGGCGTTGGGCAGCCCTGGTCAGCGCCCAGTTCCGCTTGGAGCAGGGCCCTTTCTCGCTCGGGGCATGTCGCGGCCACCCGGAAAACGAGCCGCGACGATGGGGCGCGGCCGGCAGCCGCGGCGTCGGGGAGTTTTCCCCGAGCAGAGTGGATGGAGGCGCCGTGGCCGGGCGTCCGCCTCCGCCGTGGCGGGCGGCCGGGGCGCCCCTGGAGGGGGCTGGCCTCTGTGTGGAAACGGACTGGTCTCTCACTCCGCGGCTAGGACGAAGCCGCGAAAGGTGCCGTTGTGGCCGGGACGGTCGGGGGACTCGTGGCGCGGGACTCAGGGTTCCCCATGGGGAGGCCCACAGGCTCAGGCCCCTGGCAACGGAAGGCTGAGCAAGCAGGCCCGGGCCCCGGCCGGGCTTTCGGGGCTGGCCCGGCCCCAGCTGCCGGCGCCAGGGAGGGGACCCCCGGAGGCTGAGGAGCGGGAGGCGTCGGCCTCCCCGCGGCACGCCTCCCGGAGCTCCTCCTGGCGGTGCCGGTACGCGACGACACGCGATCCCGGACAGGGCCCCGGGGGGGGCCGCCCTGCGGCCCTGTGCTGCCCGAAGTGTGTTCGCCGGGCGTTTTCTGGCCAATTCTCACGAGCGTTCTGCCCAAATCGGGATCGATTTGGGCAGAACGCTCGTGAGAATTGGCCGGCGTTGGGCAGCCCTGGTCAGCGCCCAGTTCCGCGTGGAGCAGGGCCCTTTCTCGCTCGGGGCATGTCGCGGCCACCAGGAAAACGAGCCGCGACGATGGGGCGCGGCCGGCAGCCGCGGCGCCGGGGAGTTTTCCCCGAGCAGAGTGGATGGAGGCGCCGTGGCCGGGCGTCCGCCTCCGCCGTGGCGGGCGGCCGGGGCGCCCCTGGAGGGGGCTGGCCTCTGTGGGGAAACGGACTGGTCTCTCACTCCGCGGCTAGGACGAAGCCGTGAAAGGTGCCGTTGTGGCCGGGACGGTCGGGGGACTCGTGGCGCGGGAATCAGGTTTCCCCATGGGGAGGCCCCCAGGCTCAGGCCCCTGGCAACGGAAGGCTGAGCAATCAGGCCTGGGCCCGGGCCCGGCTTTCGGGGCTGGCCCGGCCCCAGCTGCCGGCGCCAGGGAGGGGACCCCCGGAGGCTGAGGAGCGGGAGGCGTCGGCCTCCCCGCGGCACGCCTCCGGGAGCACCTCCTGGCGCTGCCGGAACGCGACGACACGCGATCCCGTACAGGGCCCCGGAGGGGGCCGCCCTGCGGCCTTGTAGTACCCGAAGTGTGTTCGCCGGGCGTTTTCCGGCCAATTCTCACGAGCGTTCTGCCCAAATCGGGATCGATTTGGGCAGAACGCTCGTGAGAATTGGCCGGCGTTGGGCAGCCCTGGTCAGCGCCCAGTTCCGCGTGGAGCAGGGCCCTTTCTCGCTCGGGGCATGTCGTGGCCACCCGGAAAACGAGCCGCGACGATCGGGCGCGGCCGGCAGCCGCGGCGCCGGGGAGTTTTCCCCGAGCAGAGTGGATGGAGGCGCCGTGGCCGGGCGTCCGCCTCCGCCGTGGCGGGCGCCCGGGGCGCCCCTGGAGGGGGCTGGCCTCTGTGGGGAAACGGACTGGTCTCTCACTCCGCGGCTAGGACGAAGCCGCGAAAGGTGCCGTTGTCGCCGGGACGGTCGGGGGACTCGTGGCGCGGGACTCAGGGTTCCCCGTGGGGAGGCCCCAGGCTCAGGACCCTGGCAACGGAAGGCTGAGCAAGCAGGCCCGGGCCCGGGCCCGGCTGTCGGGGCTGGCCCGGCCCCAGCTGCCGGCGCCAGGGAGGGGACCACCGGAGGCTGAGGAGCGGGAGGCGTCGGCCTCCCCGCGGCACGCCTCCCGGAGCTCCTCCTGGCGGTGCCGGAACGCGACGACACGCGGTCCCGGACAGGGCCACGGGGGGGGCCGCCCTGCGGCCCTGTGGTGCCCGAAGTGTGTTCGCCGGGCGTTTTCCGGCCAATTCTCACGAGCGTTCTGCCCAAATCGGGATCGATTTGGGCAGAACGCTCGTGAGAATTGGCCGGCGTTGGGCAGCCCTGGTCAGCGCCCAGTTCCGCGTGGAGCAGGGCCCTTTCTCGCTCGGGGCATGTCGCGGCCACCCGGAAAACGAGCCGTGACGATGGGGCGCGGCCGGCCGCCGCGGCGCCGGGGAGTTTTCCCCGAGCAGAGTGGATGGAGGCGCCGTGGCCGGGCGTCCGCCTCCGCCGTGGCTGGCGGCCGGGGCGCCCCTGGAGGGGGCTGGCCTCTGTGGGGAAACGGACTGGTCTCTCACTCCGCGGCTAGGACGAAGCCGCGAAAGGTGCCGTTGTGGCCGGGACGGTCGGGGGACTCGTGGCGCGGGACTCAGGGTTCCCCATGGGGAGGCCCCCAGGCTCAGGCCCCTGGCAACGGAAGGCTGAGCAAGCAGGCCCGGGCCCGGGCCCGGCTTTCGGGGCTGGCCCGGCCCCAGCTGCCGGCGCCAGGGAGGGGACCCCCGGAGGCTGAGGAGCGGGAGGCGTCGGCCTCCCCGTGGCACGCCTATCGGAGCTCTTCCTGGCGGTGCCGGAACGCGACGACACGCGATCCCGGACAGGGCCCCGGGGGGGGCCGCCCTGCGGCCCTGTGGTGCCCGAAGTGTGTTCGCCGGGCGTTTTCCGGCCAATTCTCACGAGCGTTCTGCCCAAATCGGGATCGATTTGGGCAGAACGCTCGTGAGAATTGGCCGGCGTTGGGCAGCCCTGGTCAGCGCCCAGTTCCGCATGGAGCACGGCCCTTTCTCGCTCGGGGCATGTCGCGGCCACCCGGAAAACGAGCCGCGACGATGGGGCGCGACCGGCAGCCGCGGCACCGGGGAGTTTTCCCCGAGCAGAGTGGATGGAGGCGCCGTGGCCGGGCGTCCGCCTCCGCCGTGGCGGGCGGCCGGGGCGCCCCTGGAGGGGGCTGGCCTCTGTGGGGAAACGGACTGGTCTCTCACTCCGCGGCTAGGACGAAGCCGCGAAAGGTGCCGTTGTGGCCGGGACGGTCGGGGGACTCGTGGCGCGGGACTCAGGGTTCCCCATGGGGAGGCCCCCAGGCTCAGGCCCCTGGCAACGGAAGGCTGAGCAAGCAGGCCCGGGCCCGGGCCCGGCTTTCGGGGCTGGCCCGGCCCCAGCTGCCGGCGCCAGGGAGGGGACCCCCGGAGGCTGAGGAGCGGGAGGCGTCGGCCTCCCCGTGGCACGCCTATCGGAGCTCCTCCTGGCGGTGCCGGAACGCGACGACACGCGGTCCCGGACAGGGCCCCGGGGGGGGCCGCCCTGCGGCCCTGTGATGCCTGAAGTGTGTTCGCCGGGCCTTTTCCGGCCAATTCTCACGAGCGTTCTGCCCAAATCGGGATCGATTTGGGCAGAACGCTCGTGAGAATTGGCCGGCGTTGGGCAGCCCTGGTCAGCGCCAAGTTCCGCGTGGAGCAGGGCCCTTTCTCGCTCGGGGCATGTAGCGGCCACCCGGAAAACGAGCCGCGACGATGGGGCGCGGCCGGCAGCCGCGGCGCCGGGGAGTTTTCCCCGAGCAGAGTGGATGGAGGCGCCGTGGCCGGGCGTCCGCCTCCGCCGTGGCGGGCGGACGGGGCGCCCCTGGAGGGGGCTGGCCTCTGTGGGGAAACGGACTGGTCTCTCACTCCGCGGCTAGGACGAAGCCGCGAAAGGTGCCGTTGTGGCCGGGACGGTCGGGGGACTCGTGGCGCGGGACTCAGGGTTCCCCATGGGGAGGCCCCCAGGCTCAGGCCCCTGGCAACGGAAGGCTGAGCAAGCAGGCCCGGGCCCGGGCCCGGCTTTCGGGGCTGGCCTGGCCCCAGCTGCCGGCGCCAGGGAGGGGACCCCCGGAGGCTGAGGAGCGGGAGGCGTCGGCCTCCCCGCGGCACGCCTCCCGGAGCTCCTCCTGGCGGTGCCGGAACGCGACGACACGCGGTCCCGGACAGGGCCCCGGGGGGGGCCGCCCTGCGGCCCTGTGGTGCCCGAAGTGTGTTCGCCGGGCGTTTTCCGGCCAATTCTCACGAGCGTTCTGCCCAAATCGGGATCGATTTGGGCAGAACGCTCGTGAGAATTGGCCGGCGTTGGGCAGCCCTGTTCAGCGCCCAGTTCCGCGTGGAGCAGGGCCCTTTCTCGCTCGGGGCATGTCGCGGCCACCCGGAAAACGAGCCGCGACGATGGGGCGCGGCCGGCAGCCGCGGCGCCGGGGAGTTTTCCCCGAGCAGAGTGGATGGAGGCGCCGTGGCCGGTCGTCCACCTCCGCCGTGGCGGGCGGCCGGGGCGCCCCTGGAGGGGGCTGGCCTCTGTGGGGAAACGGACTGGTCTCTCACTCCGCGACTAGGACGAAGCCGTGAAAGGTGCCGTTGTGGCCGGGACGGTCGGGGGACTCGTGGCGCGGGACTCAGGGTTCCCCATGGGGAGGCCCCCAGGCTCAGGCCCCTGGCAACGGAAGGCTGAGCAAGCAGGCCCGGGCCCAGGCCCGGCTTTCGGCGCTGGCCCGGCCCCAGCTGCCGGCGCCAGGGAGGGGACCCCCGGAGGCTGAGGAGCGGGAGGCGTCGGCCTCCCCGCGGCACGCCTCCCGGAGCTCCTCCTGGCGGTGCCGGAACGCGACGACACGCGATCCCGGACAGGGCCCCGGGGGGGGCCGCCCTGCGGCCTTGTGGTACCCGAAGTGTGTTCGCCGGGCGTTTTCCGGCCAATTCTCACGAGTGTTCTGCCCAAATCGGGATCGATTTGGGCAGAACGCTCGTGAGAATTGGCCGGCGTTGGGCAGCCCTGGTCAGCGCCCAGTTCCGCGTGGAGCAGGGCCCTTTCTCGCTCGGGGCATGTCGCGGCCACCCGGAAAACGAGCCGCGACGATCGGGCGCGGCCGGCAGCCGCGGCGCCGGGGAGTTTTCCCCGAGCAGAGTGGATGGAGGTGCCGTGGCCGGGCGTCCGCCTCCGCCGTGGCGGGCGGCCGGGGCGCCCCTGGAGGGGGCTGGCCTCTGTGGGGAAACGGACTGGTCTCTCGCTCCGCGGCTAGGACGAAGCCGCGAAAGGTGCCGTTGTGGCCGGGACGGTCGGGGGACTCGTGGCGCGGGACTCAGGTTTCCCCATGGGGAGGCCCCCAGGCTCAGGCCCCTGGCAACGGAAGGCTGAGCAAGCAGGCCCGGGCCCAGGCCCGGCTTTCGGGGCTGGCCCGGCCCCAGCTGCCGGCGCCAGGGAGGGGACCCCCGGAGGCTGAGGAGCGGGAGGCGTCGGCCTCCCCGCGGCACGCCTCCCGGAGCTCCTCCTGGCGGTGCCGGAACGCGACGACACGCGATCCCGGACAGGGCCCCGGGGGGGGCGGCCCTGCGGCCCTGTGGTGCCCGAAGTGTGTTCGCCGGGCGTTTTCCGGCCAATTCTCACGAGCGTTCTGCCCAAATCGGGAACGATTTGGGCAGAACGCTCGTGAGAATTGGCCGGCGTTGGGCAGCCCTGGTCAGCGCCCAGTTCCGCGTGGAGCAGGGCCCTTTCTCGCTCGGGGCATGTCGCGGCCACCCGGAAAACGAGCCGCGACGAAGGGGCGCGGCCGTCAGCCGCGGCGCCGCGGAGTTTTCCCCGAGCAGAGTGGATGGAGGCGCCGTGGCCAGGCGTCCGCCTCCGCCGTGGCGGGCGCCCTGGGCGCCCCTGGAGGGGGCAGGCCTCTGTGGGGAAACGGACTGGTCTCTCACTCCGCGGCTAGGACGAATCTGCGAAAGGTGCCGTTGTCGCCGGGACGGTCGGGGGACTCGTGGCGCGGGACTCAGGGTTCCCCATGGGGAGGCCCCCAGGCTCAGGCCGCTGACAACGGAAGGCTGAGCAAGCAGGCCTCGACCGGGCCTGGCTTTCGGGGCTGGCCCGGCCCCAGTTGCCAGCGAAGGGAGGGGACCACCAGAGTCTGAGGAGCGCGAGGCGTCGACTTGCCCACGCCAGCCTCACGGAGCTCCTCCTGGCTGTGCCGGATCGCGACGAAACGCGATCCCGGACAGGGCCCCGGGGGGGCGGCCCTACGGCCCTGTGGTGCCCGAAGTGTGTTCGTCGGGCGTCTTCCGGCCAATTCTCACGTGCGTTCTGCCCAGAATTGGCCGGCGTTGGGCAGCCCTGGTCAGCGCCCAGTTCCGCGTGGAGCAGGGCCCTTTCTCGCTCAGGGCATGTCGCGGCCACCCGGAAAATGAGCCGCGACGATGGGGCGCGGCCGGCGGCCCCGGTGCCGGGGAGTTTTCCCCGAGCAGAGTGGATGGAGGCGCCGAGGCCGGGAGTCCGCCTCCGCCGTGGCGGGCGGCCGCGGCGCCCGAGGAGGGGGCTGGCCACTGTGGGGAAACGGATTGATCTCTCACTCCACGGCTGGGACGAAGACGCGAAAGGTGCCGTTGTCGCCGGGACGGTCGGGGGACTCGTGGCGCGGGACTCAGGGTTCCCCATGGAGAGGCCCCCAGGCTCAGGCCCCTGGCAACGGAAGGCTGAGCAAGCAGGCCCGGGCCCAGGCCCGGCTTTCAGGGCTGGCCCCTCCCCAGCTGCCGGCGCCAGGGAGGGGACCCCCGGAGGCTGAGGAGCGGGAGGCGTCGGCCTCCCCGCGGCACGCCTCCCGGAGCTCCTCCTGGCGGTGCCGGAACGCGACGACACGCGATCCCGGACAGGGCCCCTGGGGGGGGGCGGCCCTGCGGCCCTGTGGTGCCCGAAGTGTGTACTCCGGGCGTTTTCCAGCCAATTCTCACGAGCGTTCTGCCCAAATCGGGATCGATTTGGGCAGAACGCTCGTGAGAATTGGACGGCGTTGGGCAGCCCTCGTCAGCGCCCAGTTCCGCGTGGAGCAGGGCCCTTTCTCGCTGGGGGCATGTCGCGGCCACCCGGAAAACGAGCCGCGACGCCGGGGAGATTTCCCCGAGCAGTGTGGATGGAGGCGCCGTGGCCGGGCATCCGCCTCCGCCGTGGCGGGCAGCCGGGGCGCCCCTGGAGGGGGCTGGCCTCTGTGGGGAAACGGACTGGTCTCTCACTCCGCGGCTAGGAGGAAGCCGCGAAAGGTGCCGTTGTGGCCGGGACGGTCGGGGGACTCGTGGTGCGGGACTCAGGGTTCCCCATGGGGAGGCCCCCAGGCTCAGGCCCCTGGCAACGGAAGGCTGAGCAAGCAGGCCCGGGCCCGGGCCCGGCTTTCGGGGCTGGCCCGGCCCCAGCTGCCGGCGCCAGGGAGGGGACCCCCGGAGGCTGAGGAGCGGGAGGCGTCGGCCTCCCCGCGGCACGCCTCCCGGAGCTCCTCCTGGCGGTGCCGGAACGCGACGACACGCTATCCCGGACAGGGCCCCTGGGGGGGCCGCCCTGCGGCCCTGTGGTGCCCGAAGTGTGTTCGCTGGGCGTTTTCCGGCCAATTCTCACGAGCGTTCTGCCCAAATCGGGATCGATTTGGGCAGAACGCTCGTGAGAATTGGCCGGCGTTGGGCAGCCCTGGTCAGCGCCCAGTTCCGCGTGGAGCAGGGCCCTTTCTCGCTCGGGGCATGTCGCGGCCACGCGGAAAACGAGCCGCGACGATGGGGCGCGGCCGGCAGCCGCGGCGCCGGGGAGTTTTCCCCGAGCAGAGTGGATGGAGGCGCCGTGGCCGGGCGTCCGCCTCCGCCGTGGCGGGCGGCCGGGGCGCCCCTGGAGGGGGCTGGCCTCTGTGGGGAAACGGACTGGTCTCTCACTCCGCGGCTAGGACGAAGCCGCGAAAGGTGCCGTTGTGGCCGGGACGGTCGGGGGACTCGTGGCGCGGGACTCAGGGTTCCCCATGGGGAGGCCCCCAGGCTCAGGCCCCTGGCAACGGAAGGCTGAGCAAGCAGGCCCGGGCCCGGGCCGGGCTTTCGGGGCTGGCCCGGCCCCAGCTGCCGGCGCCAGGGAGGGGACCCCCGGAGGCTGAGGAGCGGGAGGCGTCGGCCTCCCCGCGGCACGCCTCCCGGAGCTCCTCCTGGCGGTGCCGGTACGCGACGACACGCGATCCCGGACAGGGCCCCGGGGGGGGCCGCCCTGCGGCCCTGTGCTGCCCGAAGTGTGTTCGCCGGGCGTTTTCTGGCCAATTCTCACGAGCGTTCTGCCCAAATCGGGATCGATTTGGGCAGAACGCTCGTGAGAATTGGCCGGCGTTGGGCAGCCCTGGTCAGCGCCCAGTTCCGCGTGGAGCAGGGCCCTTTCTCGCTCGGGGCATGTCGCGGCCACCCGGAAAACGAGCCGCGACGAAGGGGCGCGGCCGTCAGCCGCGGCGCCGTGGAGTTTTCCCCGAGCAGAGTGGATGGAGGCGCCGTGGTCGGGCGTCCGCCTCCGCACTGTCGGGCGGCCGGGGCGCCCCTGGAGGGGGCTGGCCTCTGTGGGGAAACGGACTGGTCTCTCGCTCCGCGGCTAGGACGAAGCCGCGAAAGGTGCCGTAGTGGCCGGGACGGTCGGGGGACTCGTGGCGCGGGACTCAGGGTTCCCCATGGGGAGGCCCCCAGGCTCAGGCCCCTGGCAACGGAAGGCTGAGCAAGCATGCCCGGGCCCGGGCCCGGCTTTCGGGGCTGGCCCGGCCCCAGCTGCCGGCGCCAGGGAGGGGACACCCGGAGGATGAGGAGCGGGAGGCGTCGGCCTCCCCGCGGCACGCCTCCCAGAGCTCCTCCTGGCGGTGCCGGAACGCGACGACACGCGGTCCCGGACAGGGCCCCGGGGGGGGCCGCCCTGCGGACCTGTGGTGCCCGAAGTGTGTTCGGCGGGCGTTTTCCGGCCAATTCTCACGAGCGTTCTGCCCAAATCGGGATCGATTTGGGCAGAACGCTCGTGAGAATTGGCCGGCTTTGGGCAGCCCTGGTCAGCGCCCAGTTCGGCGTGGAGCAGGGCCCTTTCTCGCTCGGGGCATGTCGCGGCCACCCGGAAAACGAGCCGCGTCGATGGGGCGCGGCCGGCAGCCGCGGCACCGGGGAGTTTTCGCCGAGCAGAGTGGATGGAGGCGCCGTGGTCGGGCGTCCGCCTCCGCAGTGGCGGGCGGCCGGGGCGCCCCTGGAGGGGGCTGGCCTCTGTGGGGAAACGGACTGGTCTCTCACTCCGCGGCTAGGACGAAGCCGCAAAAGGTGCCGTTGTGGCCGGGACGGTCGGGGGACTCGTGGCGCGGGACTCAGGGTTCCCCATGGGGAGGCCCCCAGGCTCAGGCCCCTGGCAACGGAAGGCTGAGCAAGCAGGCCCGGGCCCGGGCCCGGCTTTCGGGGCTGGCCCGGCCCCAGCTGCCGGCGCCAGGGTGGGAACCCCCGGAGGCTGAGGAGCGGGAGTCGTCCGCCTCCCCACGGCACGCCTCCCGGAGCTCCTCCTGGTGGTGCCGGAACGCGACAACACGCGGTCCCGGACAGGGCCCCGGGGGGGGCGGCCCTGCGGCCCTGTGGTGCCCGAAGTGTGTTCGCCGGGCGTTTTCCGGCCAATTCTCACGAGCGTTCTGCCCAAATCGGGAACGATTTGGGCAGAACGCTCGTGAGAATTGGCCGGCGTTGGGCAGCCCTGGTCAGCGCCCAGTTCCGCGTGGAGCAGGGCCCTTTCTCGCTCGGGGCATGTCGCGGCCACCCGGAAAACGAGCCGCGACGAAGGGGCGCGGCCGTCAGCCGCGGCGCCGCGGAGTTTTCCCCGAGCAGAGTGGATGGAGGCGCCGTGGCCGGGCGTCCGCCTCCGCCGTGGTGGGCGCCCTGGGCGCCCCTGGAGGGGGCAGGCCTCTGTGGGGAAACGGACTGGTCTCTCACTCCGCGGCTAGGACGAATCCGCGAAAGGTGCCGTTGTCGCCGGGACGGTCGGGGGACTCGTGGCGCGGGACTCAGGGTTCCCCATGGGGAGGCCCCCAGGCTCAGGCCGCTGACAACGGAAGGCTGAGCAAGCAGGCCTCGACCGGGCCTGGCTTTCGGGGCTGGCCCGGCCCCAGTTGCCAGCGAAGGGAGGGGACCACCAGAGTCTGAGGAGCGCGAGGCGTCGACTTGCCCACGCCAGCCTCACGGAGCTCCTCCTGGCTGTGCCGGATCGCGACGAAACGCGATCCCGGACAGGGCCCCGGGGGGGCGGCCCTACGGCCTTGTGGTGCCCGAAGTGTGTTCGTCGGGCGTCTTCCGGCCAATTCTCACGTGCGTTCTGCCCAGAATTGGCCGGCGTTGGGCAGCCCTGGTCAGCGCCCAGTTCCGCGTGGAGCAGGGCCCTTTCTCGCTCAGGGCATGTCGCGGCCACCCGGAAAATGAGCCGCGACGATGGGGCGCGGCCGGCGGCCCCGGTGCCGGGGAGTTTTCCCCGAGCAGAGTGGATGGAGGCGCCGAGGCCGGGAGTCCGCCTCCGCCGTGGCGGGCGGCCGCGGCGCCCGAGGAGGGGGCTGGCCACTGTGGGGAAACGGATTGATCTCTCACTCCACGGCTGGGACGAAGACGCGAAAGGTGCCGTTGTCGCCGGGACGGTCGGGGGACTCGTGGCGCGGGACTCAGGGTTCCCCATGGAGAGGCCCCCAGGCTCAGGCCCCTGGCAACGGAAGGCTGAGCAAGCAGGCCCGGGCCCAGGCCCGGCTTTCAGGGCTGGCCCCTCCCCAGCTGCCGGCGCCAGGGAGGGGACCCCCGGAGGCTGAGGAGCGGGAGGCGTCGGCCTCCCCGCGGCACGCCTCCCGGAGCTCCTCCTGGCGGTGCCGGAACGCGACGACACGCGATCCCGGACAGGGCCCCTGGGGGGGGGCGGCCCTGCGGCCCTGTGGTGCCCGAAGTGTGTACTCCGGGCGTTTTCCAGCCAATTCTCACGAGCGTTCTGCCCAAATCGGGATCGATTTGGGCAGAACGCTCGTGAGAATTGGACGGCGTTGGGCAGCCCTCGTCAGCGCCCAGTTCCGCGTGGAGCAGGGCCCTTTCTCGCTGGGGGCATGTCGCGGCCACCCGGAAAACGAGCCGCGACGCCGGGGAGATTTCCCCGAGCAGTGTGGATGGAGGCGCCGTGGCCGGGCATCCGCCTCCGCCGTGGCGGGCAGCCGGGGCGCCCCTGGAGGGGGCTGGCCTCTGTGGGGAAACGGACTGGTCTCTCACTCCGCGGCTAGGAGGAAGCCGCGAAAGGTGCCGTTGTGGCCGGGACGGTCGGGGGACTCGTGGTGCGGGACTCAGGGTTCCCCATGGGGAGGCCCCCATGCTCAGGCCCCTGGCAACGGAAGGCTGAGCAAGCAGGCCCGGGCCCGGGCCCGGCTTTCGGGGCTGGCCCGGCCCCAGCTGCCGGCGCCAGGGAGGGGACCCCCGGAGGCTGAGGAGCGGGAGGCGTCGGCCTCCCCGCGGCACGCCTCCCGGAGCTCCTCCTGGCGGTGCCGGAACGCGACGACACGCTATCCCGGACAGGGCCCCTGGGGGGGCCGCCCTGCGGCCCTGTGGTGCCCGAAGTGTGTTCGCCGGGCGTTTTCCGGCCAATTCTCACGAGCGTTCTGCCCAAATCGGGATCGATTTGGGCAGAACGCTCGTGAGAATTGGCCGGCGTTGGGCAGCCCTGGTCAGCGCCCAGTTCCGCGTGGAGCAGGGCCCTTTCTCGCTCGGGGCATGTCGCGGCCACGCGGAAAACGAGCCGCGACGATGGGGCGCGGCCGGCAGCCGCGGCACCGGGGAGTTTTCCCCGAGCAGAGTGGATGGAGGCGCCGTGGCCGGGCGTCCGCCTCCGCCGTGGCGGGCGGCCGGGGCGCCCCTGGAGGGGGCTGGCCTCTGTGGGGAAACGGACTGGTCTCTCACTCCGCGGCTAGGACGAAGCCGCGAAAGGTGCCGTTGTGGCCGGGACGGTCGGGGGACTCGTGGCGCGGGACTCAGGGTTCCCCATGGGGAGGCCCCCAGGCTCAGGCCCCTGGCAACGGAAGGCTGAGCAAGCAGGCCCGGGCCCGGGCCGGGCTTTCGGGGCTGGCCCGGCCCCAGCTGCCGGCGCCAGGGAGGGGACCCCCGGAGGCTGAGGAGCGGGAGGCGTCGGCCTCCCCGCGGCACGCCTCCCGGAGCTCCTCCTGGCGGTGCCGGTACGCGACGACACGCGATCCCGGACAGGGCCCCGGGGGGGGCCGCCCTGCGGCCCTGTGCTGCCCGAAGTGTGTTCGCCGGGCGTTTTCTGGCCAATTCTCACGAGCGTTCTGCCCAAATCGGGATCGATTTGGGCAGAACGCTCGTGAGAATTGGCCGGCGTTGGGCAGCCCTGGTCAGCGCCCAGTTCCGCGTGGAGCAGGGCCCTTTCTCGCTCGGGGCATGTCGCGGCCACCCGGAAAACGAGCCGCGACGAAGGGGCGCGGCCGTCAGCCGCGGCGCCGTGGAGTTTTCCCCGAGCAGAGTGGATGGAGGCGCCGTGGTCGGGCGTCCGCCTCCGCACTGTCGGGCGGCCGGGGCGCCCCTGGAGGGGGCTGGCCTCTGTGGGGAAACGGACTGGTCTCTCACTCCGCGGCTAGGACGAAGCCGCGAAAGGTGCCGTTGTGGCCAGGACGGTCGGGGGACTCGTGGCGCGGGACTCAGGGTTCCCCATGGGGAGGCCCCCAGGCTCAGGCCCCTGGCAACGGAAGGCTGAGCAAGCATGCCCGGGCCCGGGCCCGGCTTTCGGGGCTGGCCCGGCCACAGCTGCCGGCGCCAGGGAGGGGACACCCGGAGGATGAGGAGCGGGAGGCGTCGGCCTCCCCGCGGCACGCCTCCCAGAGCTCCTCCTGGCGGTGCCGGAACGCGACGACACGCGGTCCCGGACAGGGCCCCGGGGGGGGCCGCCCTGCGGACCTGTGGTGCCCGAAGTGTGTTCGGCGGGCGTTTTCCGGCCAATTCTCACGAGCGTTCTGCCCAAATCGGGATCGATTTGGGCAGAACGCTCGTGAGAATTGGCCGGCTTTGGGCAGCCCTGGTCAGCGCCCAGTTCGGCGTGGAGCAGGGCCCTTTCTCGCTCGGGGCATGTCGCGGCCACCCGGAAAACGAGCCGCGTCGATGGGGCGCGGCCGGCAGCCGCGGCACCGGGGAGTTTTCGCCGAGCAGAGTGGATGGAGGCGCCGTGGTCGGGCGTCCGCCTCCGCAGTGGCGGGCGGCCGGGGCGCCCCTGGAGGGGGCTGGCCTCTGTGGGGAAACGGACTGGTCTCTCACTCCGCGGCTAGGACGAAGCCGCAAAAGGTGCCGTTGTGGCCGGGACGGTCGGGGGACTCGTGGCGCGGGACTCAGGGTTCCCCATGGGGAGGCCCCCAGGCTCAGGCCCCTGGCAACGGAAGGCTGAGCAAGCAGGCCCGGGCCCGGGCCCGGCTTTCGGGGCTGGCCCGGCCCCAGCTGCCGGCGCCAGGGTGGGAACCCCCGGAGGCTGAGGAGCGGGAGTCGTCCGCCTCCCCACGGCACGCCTCCCGGAGATCCTCCTGGTGGTGCCGGAACGCGACGACACGCGGTCCCGGACAGGGCCCCGGGGGGGGCGGCCCTGCGGCCCTGTGGTGCCCGAAGTGTGTTCGCCGGGCGTTTTCCGGCCAATTCTCACGAGCGTTCTGCCCAAATCGGGATCGATTTGGGTAGAACGTTCGTGAGAATTGGCCGGCGTTGGGCAGCCCTGGTCAGCGCCCTGTTCCGCGTGGAGCAGGGCCCTTTCTCGCTCGGGGCATGTCGCGGCCACCCGGAAAACGAGCCGCGACGAAGGGGCGCGGCCGTCAGCCGCGGCGCCAGGGAGTTTTCCCCGAGCAGAGTGGATGGAGGCGCCGTGGCCGGGCGTCCGCCTCTGCCGTGGCGGGCGGCCGGGGCGCCCCTGGAGGGGGCTGGCCTCTGTGGGGAAACGGACTGGTCTCTCACTCCGCGGCTAGGACGAAGCCGCGAAAGGTGCCACTGTCGCCGGGACGTTTGGGGGACTCGTGGCGCGGGACTCAGGGTTCCCCATGGGGAGGCCCCCAGGCTCAGGCCCCTGGCAACGGAAGGCTGAGCAAGCAGGCTCGGGCCCGGGCCCGGCATTCGGGGCTGGCCCGGCCCCAGCTGCCGGCGCCAGGGAGGGGACCCCCGGAGGCTGAGGAGCGGGAGGCGTCGGCCTCCCCGCGGCACGGCTCCTGGAGCTCCTCCTGCCGGTGCCGGAACGCGACGATACGAGGTCCCGGACAGGGCCCCGGGGGGGGCCGCCCTGCGGCCCTGTGGTGCCCGAAGTGTGTTCGCCGGGCGTTTTCCGGCCAATTCTCACGAGCGTTCTGCCCAAATCGGGATCGATTTGGGCAGAACGCTCGTGAGAATTGGCCGGCGTTGGGCAGCCCTGGTCAGCGCCCAGTTCCGCGTGGAGCAGGGCCCTTTCTCGCTCGGGGCATGTCGCGGCCACCCGGAAAACGAGCCGCGACGATGGGGCGCGGCCGGCAGCCGCGGCGCCGGGGAGTTTTCCCCGAGCAGAGTGGATGGAGGCGCCGTGGCCGTGCGTCCGCCTCCGCCGTGGCGGGCGGCCGGGGCGCCCCTGGAGGGGGCTGGCCTCTGTGGGGAAACGGACTGGTCTCTCACTCCGCGGCTAGGACGAAGCCGCGAAAGGTGCCGTTGTGGCCGGGACGGTCGGGGGACTCGTGGCGCGGGACTCAGGGTTTCCCATGGGGAGGCCCCCAGGCTCAGGCCCCTGGCAACGGAAGGCTGAGCAAGCAGGCCCGGGCCCGGGCCCGGCTTTCGGGGCTGGCCCGGCCCCAGCTGCCGGCGCCAGGGAGGGGACCCCCGGAGGCTGAGGAGCGGGAGGCGTCGGCCTCCCCGCGGCACGCCTCCCGGAGCTCCTCCTGGCGGTGCCGGAACGCGACGACACGCGATCCCGGACAGGGCCCCGGGGGGGGCCGCCCTGCGGCCTTGTGGTGCCCGAAGTGTGTTCGCCGGGCGTTTTCCGGGCAATTCTCACGAGCGTTCTGCCCAAATCGGGATCGATTTGGGCAGAACGCTCGTGAGAATTGGCCGGCGTTGGGCAGCCCTGGTCAGCGCCCAGTTCCGCGTGGAGCAGGGCCCTTTCTCGCTCGGGGCATGTCGTGGCCCCCCGGAAAACGAGCCGCGACGATCGGGCGCGGCCGGCAGCCGCGGCGCCGGGGAGTTTTCCCCGAGCAGAGTGGATGGAGGCGCCGTGGCCGGGCGTCCGCCTCCGCCGTGGCGGGCGGCCGGGGCGCCCCTGGAGGGGGCTGGCCTCTGTGGGGAAACGGACTGGTCTCTCACTCCGCGGCTAGGACGAAGCCGCGAAAGGTGCCGCTGTCGCCGGGACGGTCGGGGGACTCGTGGCGCAGGACTCAGGGTTCCCCATGGGGAGGCCCCCACGCTCAGGCCCCTGGCTACGGAAGGCTGAGCAAGCAGGCCCGGGCCCGGGCCCGGATTTCGGGGCTGGCTCGGCCCCAGCTGCCGGCGCCAGGGAGGAGACCCCCGGAGGATGAGGAGCGGGAGGCGTCGGCCTCCCCGCGGCACGCCTCCCGGAGCTCCTCCTGGCGGTGCCGGAACGCGACGACACGCGATCCCGGACAGGGCCCCGGGGGGGGCCGCCCTGCGGCCTTGTGGTGCCCGAAGTGTGTTCGCCGGGCGTTTTCCGGGCAATTCTCACGAGCGTTCTGCCCAAATCGGGATCGATTTGGGCAGAACGCTCGTGAGAATTGGCCGGCGTTGGGCAGCCCTGGTCAGCGCCCAGTTCCACGTGGAGCAGGGCCCTTTCTCGCTCGGGGCATGTCGTGGCCCCCCGGAAAACGAGCCGCGACGATCGGGCGCGGCCGGCAGCCGCGGCGCCGGGGAGTTTTCCCCGAGCAGAGTGGATGGAGGCGCCGTGGCCGGGCGTCCGCCTCCGCCGTTGCGGGAGGTCGGGGCGCCCCTGGAGGGGGCTGGCCTCTGTGGGGAAACGGACTGGTCTCTCACTCCGCGGCTAGGACGAAGCCGCGAAAGGTGCCGTTGTGGCCGGGACGGTCGGGGTACTCGTGGCGCGGGACTCAGGGTTCCCCATGGGGAGGCCCCCAGGCTCAGGCCCCTGGCAACGGAAGGCTGAGCAAGCAGGCCCGGGCCCGGGCCCGGCTTTCGGTGCTGGCCCGGCCCCAGCTGCCGGCGCCAGGGAGGGGACCCCCGGAGGCTGAGGAGCGGGAGGCGTCGGCCTCCCCGCGGCACGCCTCCCGGAGCTCCTCCTGGCGGTGCCAGAACGCGACGACACGCGATCCCGGACAGGGCCCCGGGGGGGGCCGCCCTGCGGTCCTGTGGTGCCCGAAGTGTGTTCGCCGGGCGTTTTCCGGCCAATTCTCACGAGCGTTCTGCCCAAATCGGGATCGATTTGGGCAGAACGCTCGTGAGAATTGGCCGGTGTTGGGCAGCCCTGGTCAGCGCCCAGTTCCGCGTGGAGCAGGGCCCTATCTCGCTCGGGGCATGTCGCGGCCACGCAGAAAACGAGCCGCGACGATGGGGCGCGGCCGGCAGGCGCGGCGCCGGGGAGTTTTCCCCGAGCAGAGTGAATGGAGACCGTGGCCGGGCGTCCGCCTCCGCCGTGGCGGGCGGACGGGGCGCCCCTGGAGGGGGCTGGCCTCTGTGGTGAAACGGACTGGTCTCTCACTCCGCGGCTAGGACGAAGCCGTGAAAAGTGCCGTTGTCGCCGGGACGGTCGGGGGACTCGTGGCGCAGGACTCAGGGTTCCCCATGGGGAGGCCCCCACGCTCAGGCCCCTGGCTACGGAAGGCTGAGCAAGCAGGCCCGGGCCCGGGCCCGGATTTCGGGGCTGGCCCGGCCCCAGCTCCCGGCGCCAGGGAGGAGACCCCCGGAGGATGAGGAGCGGGAGGCGTCGGCCTCCCCGCGGCACGCCTCCCGGAGCTCCTCCTGGCGGTGCCGGAACGCGACGACACGCGATCCCGGACAGGGCCCCGGGGGGGGCGGCCCTGCGGCCCTGTGGTGCCCGAAGTGTGTTCGCCGGGCGTTTTCCGGCCAATTCTCACGAGCGTTCTGCCCAAATCGGGATCGATTTGGGCAGAACGCTCGTGAGAATTGGCCGGCGTTGGGCAGCCCTGGTCAGCGCCCAGGTCCGCGTGGATCAGGGCCCTTTCTCGCTCGGGGCATGTCGCGGCCACCCGGAATACGAGCCGCGACGATGGGGCGCGGCCGGCAGCCACGGCGCCGGGGAGTTTTCCCCGAGCAGAGTGGATGGAGGCGCCGTGGCCGGTCGTCCGCCTCCGCCGTGGCGGGCGGCCGGGGCGCCCCTGGAGGGGGCTGGCCTCTGTGGGGAAACGGACTGGTCTCTCACTCCGCGGTAGGACGAAGCCACGAAAGGTGCCGTTGTCGCCGGGACGGTCGGGGGACTCGTGGCGCGGGACTCAGGGTTCCCCATGGGGAGGCCCCCAGGCTCAGGCCCCTGGCAACGGAGGCTGAGCAAGCAGGCCCGGGCCCGGGCCCGACTTTCGGGGCTGGCCCGGCCCCAGCTGCCGGCGCCAGGGAGGGGACCCCCGGAGGCTGAGGAGCGGGAGGCGTCGGCCGCCCCGCGGCACGCCTCCCGGAGCTCCTCCTGGCGGTGCCGGAACTCGACGACACGCGATCCCGGACAGGGCCCCGGGGGGTGCCGCCCTGCGGCACTGTGGTGCCCGAAGTGTGTTCGCCGGGCGTTTTCCGGCCAATTCTCACGAGCGTTCTGCCCAAATCGGGATCGATTTGGGCCGAATGCTCGTGAGAATTGGCCGGCGTTGGGCAGCCCTGGTCAGCGCCCAGTTCCGCGTGGAGCAGGGCCCTTTCTCGCTCGGGGCATGTCGCGGCCACCCGGAAAACGAGCCGCGACGATGGGGCGTGGCCGGCAGCCGCGGCGCCGGGGAGTTTTCCCCGAGCAGAGTGGATGGAGGCGCCGTGGCCGGGCGTCCGCCTCCGCCGTGGCGGGCGGCCGGGGCGCCCCTGGAGGGGGCTGGCCTCTGTGGGGAAACGGACTGGTCTCTCACTCCGCGGCTAGGACGAAGCCTCGAAAGGTGCCGTTGTCGCCGGGACGGTCTGGGGACTCGTGGCGCGGGACTCAGGGTTCCCCATGGGGAGGCCCCCAGGCTCAGGCCCCTGGCAACGGAAGGCTGAGCAAGCAGGCCCGGGCCCGGGCCCGGGTTTCGGGGCTGGCCCGGCCCCAGCTGCCGGCGCCAGGGAGGGGACCCCCGGAGGCTGAGGAGCGGGAGGCGTCGGCCTCCCCGGGGCACGCCTCCCGGAGCTCCTCCTGGCGGTGCCGGAACGCGACGACACGCGGTCCCGGACAGGGCCCCGGGGGGGCCGCCCTGCGGCCCTGTGGTGCCTGAAGTGTGTTCGCCGGGCGTTTTCCGGCCAATTCTCACGAGCGTTCTGCCCAAATCGGGATCAATTTGGGCAGAACGCTCGTGAGAATTGGGCGGCGTTGGGCAGCCCTGGTCAGCGCCCAGTTCCGCGTGGAGCAGGGCCCTTTCTCGCTCGGGGCATGTCGCGGCCACCCGGAAAACGAGCCGCGACGATGGGGCGCGGCCGGCAGCCGCGGCGCCGGGGAGTTTTCCCCGAGCAGAGTGGATGGAGGCGCCGTGGCCGGGCGTCCGCCTCCGCCGTGGCGGGCGGCCGGGGCGCCCCTGGAGGGGGCTGGCCTCTGTGGGGAAACGGACTGGTCTCTCACTCCGCGGCTAGGACGAAGCCGCGAAAGGTGCCGTTGTGGCCGGGACGGTCGGGGGACTCGTGGCGCGGGACTCAGGGTTTCCCATGGGGAGGCCCCCAGGCTCAGGCCCCTGGCAACGGAAGGCTGAGCAAGCAGGCCCGGGCCCGGGCCCGGCTTTCGGGGCTGGCCCGGCCCCAGCTGCCGGCGCCAGGGAGGGGACCCCCGGAGGCTGAGGAGCGGGAGGCGTCGGCCTCCCCGCGGCACGCCTCCCGGAGCTCCTCCTGGCGGTGCCGGAACGCGACGACACGCGATCCCGGACAGGGCCCCGGGGGGGGCCGCCCTGCGGCCTTGTGGTGCCCGAAGTGTGTTCGCCGGGCGTTTTCCGGGCAATTCTCACGAGCGTTCTGCCCAAATCGGGATCGATTTGGGCAGAACGCTCGTGAGAATTGGCCGGCGTTGGGCAGCCCTGGTCAGCGCCCAGTTCCGCGTGGAGCAGGGCCCTTTCTCGCTCGGGGCATGTCGTGGCCCCCCGGAAAACGAGCCGCGACGATCGGGCGCGGCCGGCAGCCGCGGCGCCGGGGAGTTTTCCCCGAGCAGAGTGGATGGAGGCGCCGTGGCCGGGCGTCCGCCTCCGCCGTGGCGGGCGGCCGGGGCGCCCCTGGAGGGGGCTGGCCTCTGTGGGGAAACGGACTGGTCTCTCACTCCGCGGCTAGGACGAAGCCGCGAAAGGTGCCGCTGTCGCCGGGACGGTCGGGGGACTCGTGGCGCGGGACTCAGGGTTCCCCGTGGGGAGGCCCCAGGCTCAGGCCCCGGGCAACGGAAGGCTGAGCAAGCATGCCCGGGCCCGGGCTCGGCTTTCGGGGCTGGCCCGGCCCCAGCTGCCGGCGCCAGGGAGGGGACCACCGGAGGCTGAGGAGCGGGAGGCGTCGGCCTCCCCGCGGCACGCCTCCCGGAGCTCCTCCTGGCGCTGCCGGAACGCGACGACACGCGGTCCCGGACAGGGCCCAGGGAGGGGCCGCCCTGCGGCCCTGTGGTGCCCGAAGTGTGTTCGCCGGGCTTTTTCCGGCCAATTCTCACGAGCGTTCTGCCCAAAACGGGATCGATTTGGGCAGAACGCTCGTGAGAATTGGCCGGCGTTGGGCAGCCCTGGTCAGCGCCCAGTTCCGCGTGGAGCAGGGCCCTTTCTCGCTCGGGGCATGTCGCGGCCACCCGGAAAACGAGCCGCGATGATGGTGCGCGGCCGGCAGCCGCGGCTCCGGGGAGTTTTCCCCGAGCAGAGTGGATGGAGGCGCCGTGGCCGGGCGTCCGCCTCCGCCGTGGCCGGCGGCAGGGGCGCCCCAGGAGGGGGCTGGCCTCTGTGGGGAAACGGGCTGGTCTCTCACTCCGCGGCTAGGACGAAGCCGCGAAAGGTGCCGTTGTCGCCGGGACGGTCGGGGGACTCGTGGCGCGGGACTCAGGGTTCCCCGTGGGGAGGCTCCAGGCTCAGGACCCTGGCAACGGAAGGCTGAGCAAGCAGGCCCGGGCCCGGGCCCGGCTTTCGGGGCTGGCCCGGCCCCAGCTGCCGGCGCCAGGGAGGGGACCCCCGGAGGCTGAGGAGCGGGAGGCGTCGGCCTCCCCGCGGCACGCCTCCCGGAGCTCCTCCTGGCGGTGCCGGAACGCGACGACACGCGGTCCCGGACAGGGCCCCGGGGGGGGCCGCCCTGCGGCCCTGTGGTGCCCGAAGTGTGTTCGCCGGGCGTTTTCCGGCCAATTCTCACAAGCGTTCTGCCCAAATCGGGATCGATTTGGGCAGAACGCTCGTGAGAATTGGCCGGCGTTGGGCAGCCCTGGTCAGCGCCCAGTTCCGCGTGGAGCAGGGCCCTTTCTCGCTCGGGGCATGTCGCGGCCACCCGGAAAACGAGCCGTGACGATGGGGCGCGGCCGGCCGCCGCGGCCCCGGGGAGTTTTCCCCGAGCAGAGTGGATGGAGGCGCCGTGGCCGGGCGTCCGCCTCCGCCGTGGCGGGCGGCCGGGGCGCCCCTGGAGGGGGCTGGCCTCTGTGGGGAAACGGACTGGTCTCTCACTCCGCGGCTAGACGAAGCCGCGAAAGGTGCCGTTGTGGCCGGGACGGTCGGGGGACTCGTGGCGCGGGACTCAGGGTTCCCCGTGTGGAGGCCCCAGGCTCAGGACCCTGGCAACGGAAGGCTGAGCAAGCAGGCCCGGGCCCGGGCCCGGCTTTCGGGGCTGGCCCGGCCCCAGCTGCCGGCGCCAGGGAGGGGACCCCCGGAGGCTGAGGAGCGGGAGGCGTCGGCCTCCCCGCGGCACGCCTCCCAGAGCTCCTCCTGGCGGTGCCGGAACGCGACGACACGCGATCCCGGACAGGGCCCCGGGGGGGGGCCGCCCTGCGGCCCTGTGGTGCCCGAAGTGTGTTCGCCGGGCGTTTTCCGGCCAATTCTCACGAGCGTTCTGCCCAAATCGGGATCGATTTGGGCAGAACGCTCGTGAGAATTGGCCGGCGTTGGGCAGCCCTGGTCAGCGCCCAGTTCCGCATGGAGCACGGCCCTTTCTCGCTCGGGGCATGTCGCGGCCACCCGGAAAACGAGCCGCGACGATGGGGCGCGACCGGCAGCCGCGGCACCGGGGAGTTTTCCCCGAGCAGAGTGGATGGAGGCGCCGTGGCCGGGCGTCCGCCTCCGCCGTGGCGGGCGGCCGGGGCGCCCCTGGAGGGGGCTGGCCTCTGTGGGGAAACGGACTGGTCTCTCACTCCGCGGCTAGGACGAAGCCGCGAAAGGTGCCGTTGTGGCCGGGACGGTCGGGGGACTCGTGGCGCGGGACTCAGGGTTCCCAATGGGGAGGCCCCCAGGCTCAGGCCCCTGGCAACGGAAGGCTGAGCAAGCAGGCCCGGGCCCGGGCCCGGCTTTCGGGGCTGGCCCGGCCCCAGCTGCCGGCGCCAGGGAGGGGACCCCCGGAGGCTGAGGAGCGGGAGGCGTCGGCCTCCCCGCAGCACGCCTCCCGGAGCTCCTCCTGGCGGTGCCGGAACGCGACGACACGCGATCCCGGACAGGGCCCCGGAGGGGGCCGCCCTGCGGCCTTGTAGTACCCGAAGTGTGTTCGCCGGGCGTTTTCCGGCCAATTCTCACGAGCGCTCTGCCCAAATCGGGATCGATTTGGGCAGAACGCTAGTGAGAATTGGCCGGCGTTTGGCAGCCCTGGTCAGCGCCCAGTTCCGCGTGTAGCAGGGCCCTTTCTCACTCGGGGCATGTCGTGGCCACCCGGAAAACGAGCCGCGACGATCGGGCGCGGCCGGCAGCCGCGGCGCCGGGGAGTTTTCCCCGAGCAGAGTGGATGGAGGCGCCGTGGCCGGGCGTCCGCCTCCGCCGTGGCGGGCGGCCGGGGCGCCCCTGGAGGGGGCTGGCCTCTGTGGGGAAACGGACTGGTCTCTCACTCCGCGGCTAGGACGAAGCCGCGAAAGGTGCCGTTGTCGCCGGGAGGGTCGGGGGACTCGTGGCGCGGGACTCAGGGTTCCCCGTGGGGAGGCCCCAGGCTCAGGACCCTGGCAACGGAAGGCTGAGCAAGCAGGCCCGGGCCCGGGCCCGGCTTTCGGGGCTGGCCCGGCCCCAGCTGTCGGCGCCAGGGAGGGGACCCCCGGAGGCTGAGGAGCGGGAGGCGTCGGCCTCCCTGCGGCACGCCTCCCGGAGCTCCTCCTGGCGGTGCCGGAACGCGACGACACGCGGTCCCGGACAGGGCCACGGGGGGGGCCGCCCTGCCGCCCTGTGGTGCCCGAAGTGTGTTCGCCGGGCCTTTTCCGGCCAATTCTCACGAGCGTTCTGCCCAAATCGGGATCGATTTGGGCAGAACGCTCGTGAGAATTGGCCGGCGTTGGGCAGCCCTGGTCAGCGCCCAGTTCCGCGTGGAGCAGGGCCCTTTCTCGCCCCGGGCTTGTCGCGGCCACCCGGAAAACGAGCCGTGACGATGGGGCGCGGCCGGCCGCCGTGGCGCCGGGGAGTTTTCCCCGAGCAGAGTGGATGGAGGCGCCGTGGCCGGGCGTCCGCCTCCGCCGTGGCGGGCGGCCGGGGCGCCCCTGGAGGGGGCTGGCCTCTGTGGTGAAACGGACTGGTCTCTCACTCCGCGGCTAGGACGAAGCCGCGAAAGGTGCCGTTGTCGCCGGGACGGTCGGGGGACTCGTGGCGCGGGACTCAGGGTTTCCCATGGGGAGGCCCCAAGGCTCAGGCCCCTGGCAACGGAAGGCTGAGCAAGCAGGCCCGGGCCCGGGACCGGATTTCGGGGCTGGCCCGGCCCCAGCTGCCGGCGCCAGGGAGGGGACCCCCGGAGGCTGAGGAGCGGGAGGCGTCGGCCTCCCCGTGGCACGCCTATCGGAGCTCCTCCTGGCGGTGCCGGAACGCGACGACACGCGGTTCCGGACAGGGCCCCGGGGGGGGCCGCCCTGCGGCCCTGTGGTGCCCGAAGTGTGTTCGCCGGGCCTTTTCCGGCCAATTCTCACGAGCATTCTGCCAAAATCGGGATCGATTTGGGCAGAACGCTCGTGAGAATTGGCCGGCGTTGGGCAGCCCTGGTCAGCGCCAAGTTCCGCGTGGAGCAGGGCCCTTTCTCGCTCGGGGCATGTCGCGGCCACCCGGAAAACGAGCCGCGACGATGGGGCGCGGCCGGCAGCCGCGGCGCCGGGGAGTTTTCCCCGAGCAGAGTGGATGGAGGCGCCGTGGCCGGGCGTCCGCCTCCGCCGTGGCGGGCGGACGGGGCGCCCCTGGAGGGGGCTGGCCTCTGTGGGGAAACGGACTGGTCTCTCACTCCGCGGCTAGGACGAAGCCGCGAAAGGTGCCGTTGTGGCCGGGACGGTCGGGGGACTCGTGGCGCGGGACTCAGGGTTCCCCATGGGGAGGCCCCCAGGCTCAGGCCCCTGGCAACGGAAGGCTGAGCAAGCAGGCCCGGGCCCGGGTCCGGCTTTCGGGGCTGGCCCGGCCCCAGCTGCCGGCGCCAGGGAGGGGACCCCCGGAGGCTGAGGAGCGGGAGGCGTCGGCCTCCCCGCGGCACGCCTCCCGGAGCTCCTCCTGGCGGTGCCGGAACGCGACGACACGCGGTCCCGGACAGGGCCCCGGGGGGGGCCACCCTGCGGCCCTGTGGTGCCCGAAGTGTGTTCGCCGGGCCTTTTCCGGCCAATTCTCACGAGCGTTCTGCCCAAATCGGGATCGATTTGGGCAGAACGCTCGTGAGAATTGGCCGGCGTTGGGCAGCCCTGGTCAGCGCCCAGTTCCGCGTGGAGCAGGGCCCTTTCTCGCTCGGGGCATGTCGCGGCCACGCGGAAAACGAGCCGCGACGATGGGGCGCGGCCGTCAGCCGCGGCGCCGGGGAGTTTTCCCCGAGCAGAGTGGATGGAGGCGCCGTGGCCGGGCGTCCACCTCCGCCGTGGCGGGCGGCCGGGGCGCCCCTGGAGGGGGCAGGCCTCTGTGGGGAAACGGACTGGTCTCTCACTCCGCGACTAGGACGAAGCCGCGAAAGGTGCCGTTGTGGCCGGGATGGTCGGGGGACTCGTGGCACGGGACTCAGGGTTCCCCATGGGGAGGCCCCCAGGCTCAGGCCCCTGGCAACGGAAGGCTGAGCAAGCAGGCCCGGGCCCGGGCCCGGCTTTCGGGGCTGGCCCGGCCCCAGCTGCCGGCGCCAGGGAGGGGACCCCCGGAGGCTGAGGAGCGGGAGGCGTCGGCCTCCCCGCGGCACGCCTCCCGGAGCTCCTCCTGGCGGTGCCGGAACGCGACGACACGCGATCCCGGACAGGACCCCGGGGGGGGCCGCCCTGCGGCCTTGTGGTACCCGAAGTGTGTTCGCCGGGCGTTTTCCGGCCAATTCTCACGAGCGTTCTGCCAAAATCGGGATCGATTTGGGCAGAACGCTCGTGAGAATTGGCCGGCGTTGG